>NW_007250441.1:7321-101337 GCF_000164805.1 Carlito syrichta
AGGAATGGAAAATAGTGAAATGGAATGGAGAGGAATGGAATGGAGAGGAATTGTATGGAGATGAATCGTATGGAATGGAATGGTATGGAATGGAATGGAGATGAGTGGAAAGGAAGTGTGAGGAATTGAAAGGAATGGAGTGGAATGGAATGGAATGGAGGGGAATGGAATGGAATGAACTGGAATGGAATCGAAGGGAGTGGAGTGGGATGGAATAGAAAAGAATGGAAGGCAATGAATTGAGAAGATTGGTATGGAATGGTATGTCAAGGATTAGAATGGAGAGAAATCGAACAGAATGGAGAGGAATGGAATGGAATGGAATTGGATAGAGAGGAATGCAATGGAATAGAATGGAGAGGAATGAAACGGAGAGAAATGGAATGGGATGGAATGGAGTGGAATGGAATGGAATCGAATGTAATGGAGATAATTGGAAGGGATGGAAATGAATGGATTGGAGAGGAATGCAATGGAAAGGAATGGAGAAGAACGAAAAGGAGAGAAATGGAATGGAATGGAATGTAGTGGAATGAAATGGATGGAATGGAATGGAGAGGAATTGAATGGAATGCAATGAATTGGAATTGAGAGGAATGGAATGGAATGGAGCAGAGAGGATTGGAATTCAGAGGAATGGCATGGAATGGAATAGAATGGAGAGGAATGGAATTCATTGGAGAGAAATGGAATGGAATGGAATAGAGAGGAATGGAAGGGAGTGGAATGGAATGGAATGGAGAGGAATGGAATGGAATGGAATTTACAGGAATGGAATGGAGAGGAATTTAAAGGAGAGGAATGGAATGGAGTGGAGTGGAAGGGAATGGAATGGAAAGAAAAGGAGTGGAATGGAATAGATGGAATGGAATGGAATAGAATGGAATGGAATAGAGAGGAATTGAAAGGACAGGAATGGAGTGGAGTGGAGTGAAATGGAATGGAATGGAGAGGAATGGAATGGAAAGAAATGGAGAGGAATTAAATGGAGAGGAATGGAATGGAATGGAGAGGAATTGAGTGGAATGGGATGGTGGGAATGAAATGGAGAGGAATGGAATGCAATGGAATGGAATAGAATGGAAAAGAATGGAATGGAATGGAATGGAGAGGAATGGAAGGAATGGAATGGAATGGAATGGAAGCGAGGGGAATAGAATGGAGATGAATGGAATGGAATGGACAAAAATGGAATGGAATGGAAAGGAATTTAATGGAATGGAATGGAATAGAGATGAATGGAATGGAATGGAGAGGAATGGAAATGAATGGATTGGAATGGAATGGAATCGAATGGAGTGAAATGGAAAGGAATGGAGAGGAATAGAATAAAATGGGATGGAATGGAATACAATGGAGTGGAATGAAATGGAATGGAATAGAATGAAGTGGAATGGAATGGAGAAGAATGTAATCAATTGCACTGGAATGCAATGGAATGGAAAGGAATGAAGTGGAATGGAAGCGAAAAGAATGGAATGGGTAGAAAGGAATGAAATGGAGTGCAATGTAATTCAGTGGAATGGAATGGAGTGGAATGAAATGGATTAGAATTGAATGGAGAGTAATGGAATCAAATGTACTGCAATGTAATTAAAAGGAATGGAGAACAACGGAAAGGAATGGAACAGATGGAGAATAATGGAATGGAATGGAGAGGAAAGGATTGCAATGTAATGGCGTGGAATTGAATGGAGAGGAATGGAGTTGCATGAAATGGAAAGAAATGGAATGGAATGGAATGGAAGGGAGACGAATGGAAGGGAAAGAAGAGGAATGGAATGGAATGGAGAGAAATGGAATGGAATGGAATGGAGAAAAATGGAATGGCGAGAAATAGAATGCACTTGAAAGGATAGGAATGTATTAGAATGGAATGGAATGGAATGAAATTGAGAGGAATGGAATGGAATGAATGAATGGGATGGAGAAGAATGGACAGGAATGGAATGGAGAGGAATGGAGAGGAATGGAATGGAATGGAATGGAATACAATGGATTGGAATGGAATGGAATGTAGCGGAATAGAACAGAATGGAATAGAGAGGAATGAAATGGAATGGAAAGGAATGGATCGGAATGGAGACGAATGGAATGGAATGGAGAGGAATGGAATGGAATGGAATTGAATGGAATCGAATGGAGTGAAATGGAATGGAATGGAGAGGAATGAATTTGAATGGAATGGAGTGGAACAGAGTGGAGAGGAATGTAACGGAATGGAAATGATAGGAATGGAGTGTAATGGAATGGAGAGAAATGGAATGGAGCGGAATTAAATGGAATTTAAAGGAAAGGAATGAAGAGGAATCCAGGGGAGAGCAATGAAATGGAGAGGAAAGGAATGGAATGGTGAGGAATGGAGTGAAAAGGAATGCAGTGGAATGCAATGGAGCGGAATGGTATGGAATAGAATGGAATGCAGAGGAACGGGATTGAATGGAATGCAAAGGAATGGAAAGGCATGAAGAACGATGGAATGGAATGGAGTGGAGTGGAATGGAATTGGGAGGAATGGATGGAATGGGGAGGAATGGAATGGAGATGAGAGGAATGGAATGGAATGGAGTGGCATGGAATGGAGTGGTGTGGAGTGGAATGGAAGAGAATGGAGTGGAAAGGAATGCAGTGGAATGAATGGAGTGGAAAGGATAGGAATGGAATGGAGAGGAATGGAATGGAATGGAAGGGAAGGGAGTGGAGAGGAATGGAATGGAATGCAATGGAGAGAAATGGAATGGAATGGAGTGGAATGGAATAGAATAGAGAGGAAAGGAATCAAAGGGAGAGGAAAGGAATGGAGGGAGAGGAATAGAATGGAATGCAATTGAATGGAAAAGGATGGAACGGAGCGGAATGTAATGGAAAGGAATGGAGTGGAATGGAAATCAGTGAAATGGAATGGAGAGGAATGGAATGGAGAGGAATGGGATTGAATGGAATGGAATGCGATGGAATGGAATGGAATGGGATGGAATAGAGAGGAATAGTATGGGGATAAATAGAATGGAATGGAATGGTATGGAATGGAATGGAGAGGAGTGGAATGGAAGTGAGAGGAATGGAATGGAATGGGGTGGAATGGAGTGGAATGGAGGGAAAAGGAATGGAATGGAGTGGAATGAAATCGAATGGAGTGGAGTGGGATGGAATGGAAAGGAATGGAAGTGAATGAATGGAGAAAAATGGTGTAGAATGGAATGGAGAAGATTGGAATGGAGAGAAATGGAACGGAATGGAGAGAAATGGAATGGAATTGAATTGGATAGAAAGGAATGCAATGGAATGGAATGGAGAGGACTGAAAAGGAGAGAAATGGAATGGGATGGAATGGAGTGGAATGGAATAGAATGAAATGAAATCGAATGGAATGGAGAGAATTGGAATGGATGCAAAGGAAAGGAATGGAGAGGAATGCAATGGAAAGGAATGGAGAGGAAGGAAAAGGAGAGAATGGAATGGAATGGAAAGTAGTGGAATGGAATGGATGGAATGGAATGGAAAGGAATTGAATGGAATGGAATTAATTGGAATGAAGAGGAATGGAATGGAGCAGAGAGGTATGGAATTCAGAGGAATGGCATGGAATGGAATAGAATGAAGAGAAATGGAATGTATTGGAGAGAAATGGACTGGAATGAATGGAGAGGAATGGAATGGAGTGAAATGGAATGGAATGGAGAGGAATGGAATGGAAAGGAATGGAATGGAGAGGAATGGAATGCAATGGAATGGAGAGAGTTGGAATAGAATGGATTAGAATGGAATGGAATTGATTGGAATGGAGAGAAATGGAATGGAGAGGAAGGGAAGGAATGGAATGGAAAGGAGTGGAATCGGGGGGAATGGAATGGAGAGTAATGGAATGGAATGGACAAGAATGAAATGGAATGGAAAGGAATGGAATTGAATGTAATGTAATGCAGATGAACAGAATGGAATGGAGAGGAATGGAATGGAAAGGAGTGGAATGGAATTGAATGGAATGGAATAGAATAGAAAGGAGTGAAATATAAAGAAATGGAGAGGAATGGAATAGAGTGGAATAGACTGGAGAGGAATGAAATGGAATGGAATGAAGTGTAATGGAATGGAGAGGAATGGAATGGACTGTACTGGAATGGATTGGAAAGGAAAAGAATGAAGAGGAATGGAAGGTAGAGGAATGGAATGGAGTAGAAAGGAATGGAATGGAGAGGAATGGAGTGGAATGGAATTCAGTGGAACGGAATGGAGTAGAATGAAATGGATTGGAATGGAATGGAGAGTAAGGGATTCAAATGAATTGCAATGGAATTAAAAGGAATAGAAAACAATGGAAAGGTAGGCAATGGATTAGAGAGGAATGGAATGGAATGGAGAGGAATGGAATGGACAGGAATGGAATGGAATGGAGTGGAATGGAATTGAATGGAGAGGTAAGGAATGGAATTGAATGGGGAGTAATAGAATGGAGTGGAATGGAGAAAAATGGAGAGGAATGGAATGGGGAATGGAAAGGAATGGAATCGAGTTGAATGGAATGGAATGAATTGGAAGGGAATGGAATGGAAATGAATGGAATAGAATGGAGAGGAATGGAATGGAATGGAGACAAATGGAATGGAATGGAGCGGAATGGAATGGGGAGTAATAGAATCGAATGGCATGGAGAATAATGCAAAAAATGGAATGGAATGGATGGAAAAGTATGGAATGGAATAGAATAGAATGGAGTGAAAGGGAATGGAATGGAGAGGAATGCATTTGAATGGATTGGAGTGGAATAGAGTGGAGAGGAATGGAATGGAAGGGAATTGAATTGAATGGAAAAGAAAGGAAAAAGGAGGACTAGAGAGGAGAAGAGTGCAATGAAATTGAAAGGAATGCAGTGGAATGCATTGGAGTAGAATGGTATGGACTGGAATGGTATGGAGAGGAATGGAGTGGAGATGAACAGAAAGGAATTAAATGGAATGGAATTGAGAGGAAGGGAAACTAATGGAATGCAATGGAATGGAAAGGCATGCAGTACAATGGAATGGAATGAAGTGGAGTGGAATGGAATGGGGAGGAAAGGAATGAAATGGAGAGGATAGGAATGGAATAGAATGGAGTGGCATGGAATGGAAACGAGTGGAGTGGAATGGAGGAGAATGGAGTGGAGAGGAATGCAGTGGAGTGGAATGGAGGGGAAGGGAAGGAATGGAATGGAATGGAAGGGAAGGGAAGGGAATGGAGAGGAATGGAATGGAATAGAATTGAGAGGAATGCAACGGAATGCAGTGGAGTGGAATGGAATAGAGAGAAATGGAATGGAATGAACAGGAATAAAATGTAATGGAGAGGAATGCAATGGAGAGGAACGGAGTGGAATGGAAAGTAGTGAAATGGAATGGAGAGGAAGGGAATGGAATGGAATGGAATGCGGAGTAATGGAATGGAAGGGAATGGAGAGGAATGGTATAGAGATCAATGGAATGGAATGGAACGGAATGGAATTGAGGGGAGTGGAATGTAAGTAAGAGGAATGGAATTGAATGGAGTGGAAAGAATTGAATGGAAAGGAATGGAATGGAGTGGAATGGAATGGAGTGGAGTGAGATGGAATGGAAAGGAATGGAAGGTAATGAATGGAGAAGAATGGTATGGAATGGTATGGAGAGGATTGGAATGAAGAGAAAAGGAATGGAATGGAGAGAAATGAAATGGAATGGAATTGGATAGAGAGGAATGCAATGGAATGGAATGGATAGGAATGAAAAGGAGAGAAATGGAATGGAATGGAGTTGATTGGAATGGAATGGAATGGAATGAAGTGGAATCGAATGAAAAGGAGAGAATTGAAATGGGTGGAAAGGAATGGAATGGAGAGGAATGAAATGGAAAGGAATGAAGAGGAAGGAAATAGAGAGAAATGGAATGGAATGGAATGTAGTGGAATGGAATGGATGGAATGGAACGGAATGGAATAGAAAGTAAAGCAATGGAAAGGAAAGGAGTGAAAGGGAATGGAGATGATAGGAATGGAGAGGATTGGAATGGAATGCCGAGGAATGGAATGAATGGAATGGAGAGGAAAGATATGCAGATGAATGGAATGGAATGGAATGGAGAGGAGTGGAAAGGTAGAGAGAGGAATGGAATGGAATGGAGTGGAATGGAATTGAATAGAATGAATGGAAAGGAATAGAATAGAATGGAATGGAGAGGATTGAATTGGTGAGGAATGGAATGGAATGGAGAGGAATGAAAAGGAGAGAAATGGAATGGAATGCAATGGAGAGAAATGAAAGGTAATGCAGTGGAATAGAATGGAATGAAAATAATTGGAATGGAATGGAATGGAACGGAGAGGAAGGTAATGGAATGGAATGGAGAGGAATGAATAGGAGAGAAATTGAATGCATTGGAATGGTATGGAATGGGTGGAATGGAAGGGAATGGAATAGAAATGAATGGAATGGAGAGGAATTGAAAGGAGAGTAAGGGAATTCATTGGAGTGGAATGGAATGGATTGGAGAAGAATGGAACGAAATGGAGAGGATTGGAAGGGAATAAAATGGAGTGGAATGAACGGAATGGTGAGGAATTGAATGGAATGGAATAGATTGGAAAGAAGAGCAATGGAATGGAATGGAACGGAGAGAAATGGAATGTAGAGGAATGGCATGGAATTGAATAGAATGGAGAGGAATGGAATGGAATGGAGAGGGATGGGATGGAGAGGAATGAAATGGAGAGGAATGGAATGATATGAAATAGAGAGGATTGGAATAGAAATGATTAGAATGGAATGAAATGGAGAGGACAGGAATGGAGAGGAATGGAAGGAATGGAATGGAATGGAATGGAGTGGAACGAATGGAGAGGAATAGAATGGAATGGAAAAGAGGAATTGAATGGAATGAAATGGAACGGAATGGAGTGGAATAGAATGGAGAGGAATGGAATGGAATGGAGTGGAATGGAATGGATAAGAATGGAATGGAGAGGAAAGGAATGAATGGACAGTAATGTAGTGGAATGCAATTCAGTGAAATGGAACAGAGGGGAATGAAATGGATTGGAATGGAATGGAGAATAATGGTATCGAAAGGATTGCAATGTAATTAAAAGGAATGGAGAACAATGGAATGGAATGGATTGGAGAAGAATGGAGTGGGATGGAGTGGGATAGAATGGAATGGAGAGGAAATGAATGGAATGGAGAGGAATGGAGTGGAATGGAATTGACTGGAATAGAAAGGAGTGAAATGTAAAGAAATGGAGAGGAATGGAATAGAGTGAAATAGACTGGAGAGGAATGGAATGGAATCGAAAGGAATGGAGAAAATGGAATGGAATGGAGAGGAATGCAATGGAATGGAATGGAGAGGAATGAAAAGGGGAGAAACGGAATGGAATGGAGTGGAGTGGAATGGAATGGAGAGAATGGAATGGAATTGAATAGATAAGAATGGAATGGAGAGGAATTGATAGGAGAGAAACGGAATGGATTGGGGTGGAATGTAATGGAATGGAGAGGAATGAATTGAAATGGTAAGGAGTTGACTGGAAAAAATGGAGTGGAATTGATTGGGGTGGAATGGAATGGAGAGGAATGGAATGGAATAGATAAGAATGGAATGGAGAGGAATTGATAGGAGAGAAACGGAATGGATTGGGGTGGAATGGAATGGAATGGAGAGGAATGGATTGAAATGGAGAAGAGTGGAAAGGAAAAAAGGGAGTGGAATGAAATGGAATAGAATGGAATGTAGGGGAATGGCATGTAATGGAATAGAAAGGAGAGGAATGGAATCGAATGGAGAGGAATGGAATGGGATGGAATGGAGAGGAATGGAAAGGAGAGGAATGGAATGGAATGGAGTAGAATGGAATGGAATGGAGAGGAATGGAATGGAGAGGAATGGAATGCAATGGAAAGGAGAGAAATGGAATACAATGGATTAGAATGGAATGGAATGGAGAGGAATGGAATGGAGAGGAATGGAAGGAATGGAATGGAATGGAGGGGAATGGAATGGAGATGAATGCAATTTAATGGAAGTAATGAAATGAAACGAAATGGAGTGGAATAGAATGGAGAGTAATGGAATGGAATGGAATAGAGTGGAATGGAATGGATTAGAATGGAATGGAGAGGAAAGGAATGAATGAAGAGTAATGGAGTGGAATGCAATTCAGTGGAACAGAACAGAGGGGAATGAAATGGATTGGAATGGAAAGAGGATAAAGGTATCGAATGGATTGCAATACAATTAAAAGGAATGGAGAACAATGGAATGGAATGGATTGGAGAGGAATGGAGTGGAATGGAGAGGAAATGAATGGAATGGAGAGGAATGGAATGGAATGGAATGGCGTGGAATGGAATGGAATGGTGTGGAATGGAATGGAAAGGAATAGACTGGAATGGAATGAAAAGGCATGGAAAGATATGGTATGGAAGGCAATGGAGACGAATGGAAAGGAATGGAGAGGAATTGAATGAAATTAAATGGAATGGGATGGGATGGAATGGAATGGAAAGGAATGGAAAGGAATGGAGAGTAATTGAATGGAATGGGTTGGAATAGAATGGAGAGGAATAGAATGGAATGTAAAGGAAAGCAATTGAATGGAATGGAGAGGAATGGAATGGAAAAGAGGGGAATGGATTGGAATGGATTGGAATGGAATGGAGAGGAATGGAATAGAGTGGATTAGAATGGAATGGAATGGAAAGGAATGGAATGCAGAGGAATGGAAGGAATGGAATGGAATGGAAGGGAATGGAGGGGAATGGAATGGAGATGAATGCAATGTAATGGAGAGTAATGGAATGGAACGGAATGGAGTGGAATAGAATGGAGAGGAATGGAATGGAATGGAGTGGAATGGAATGGATAAGAATGGAATGGAGAGGAAAGGAATGGAATGAAGAGTAATGGAGTGGAATGGAATTCAGTGGAACAGAATGGACGAGAATGCAATGAATTGGAATGTAATGGAGTGTAATGGTATCGAATGCATTGCAATGGAATTAAAAGGCATGGAGAAAAATGGAATGTAATGGATTGGAGAAGAATATATTAGGAAGGATTTGGAATGAAGAGGAATGGAATGGAGAGGAATGGAATGGAATAGAATGTCATGGAATGGAAAGGAGAGAAATGGAGAGGAATGGAATGAAAGGCATGGAATCAAATGGTATGGAATGGAATGGAGAGGAATGGAAAGGAATGGAAAGGAATTGAATGGAATGGAATGGTATAGAATGGAAAGGAGAGGAATGGAAAGGAAAGGAGAGGAATGGAAGCAATGTATTGGAATGGAATGGAGAATAATGGTATCGAATGGATTGCAACGTAATTAAAAGGAATGGAGAACAATAGAATGGAATGGTTTGTAGAGGAATGGAGTGGAATGCAGTGGGATGGAATGGAATGGAGAGGAAATGAATGGTATGGAGACGAATGGAGTGGAATGGAACCGACTGGAATAGAAAGGAGTGAAATGTAAAGAAATGGAGAGTAATGGAATAGAGTGGAATAGGCTGGAGAGGAATGGAATGGAATTGAATGGAATGGAGAGAATGGAATGGAATGGAGAGGAATGCAATGGAATAGAATGGAGAGGAATGAAAAGGGGAGGAATGGAATAGAGTGGAATGGAATGGATAGAATGCAATGGAATTGAATAGAAAAGAATGGAATGGAGAGGAATTGATAGGAGAGGAACGGAATGGATTGGGATGGAATGGAATGGAATGGAGAGGAATGAATTGAAATGGAGAAGAGTGGAATTGAAAAAATAGAGTGGAATGAATTGGGGTGGAATGGAATGGAATAGATAAGAATGGAATGGAGAGTAATTGATAGGGGAGGAACGGAATGGATTGGGGTGGAATGAAATGGAATGGAGAGGAATGGATTGAAATGGAGAAGAGTGGAAAGGAAAAAATGGAGTGGAATGAAATGGAATGTAGAGGAATGGAATGTAATGGAATAGAAAGGAGAGGAATGGAATCGAATGGAGAGGAATGGAATGGAATGGAACGGAGAAGAATGGAAGGGAGGGGAATGAAATGGAATGGAGTAGAATGGAATGGAATAGAATGGACAGGAATGGAAAGGAGAGGAATGGAATGGAATGGAATGGAGAGGAAACGATTAGAATGGAATGGATTAGGGTGGAATGAAATGGAATGGAGAGGAATGGATTGAAATGGAGAAGAGTGGAATGGAAAAAATGGAGTGGAATGAAATGGAATGTAGAGGAATGGAATGTAATGGAATAGAAAGGAGAGGAATGGAATCGAATGGAGAGGAATGGAATGGAATGGAGAGGAATGGAAGGGAGAGGAATGAAATGGAATGGAGTAGAATGGAATGGAATGGACAGGAATGGAAAGGAGAGGAATGGTATGCAATGGAATGGAGAGGAAACGATTGGAATGGAATGGAATGGAGAGGAATGGAAAGGAATGGAAGGAATGGGATGGAAGAGAAGGGAATGGAAGGGAATGGAATGGAGATAAATGCAATGTAATGGAGAGTAATGAAATGGAACGGAATGGAGTGGAATAGAATGGAGAGAAATGGAATGGAATGGAATTGAATAGAGTGGAATGGGATGGATAAGAATGGAATGGAGAGGAAAGGAATGAATGAAGAGTAATGGAGTGGAATGCAATTCAGTGGAACAGAACAGAAGGGAATGAAATGGATTGGAATGGAAAGAGGATAATGGTACCGAATGGATTGCAATGGAATTAAAAGAAATGGAGAACAATGGAATGGAATGGATTGGAGAGGAATGGAGTGGAATGGAGTGAGATGGAATGGAATGGAGAGGAAATGAATGGAATGGAAAGGAGTGGAATGGAATGGAAAGGAATGGAATGGAGGAATGGGGAGGAATGGAATGCAATGGAATGGAGAGGAATGGAATAGAAGGAATGGAATTAAATGGAATGGAGAAGAAAGCAAAGGAGTGGAATGAATTAAATGGAACGGAATGGAATGGAGAGAAACTGTATAAAATGGAATGGAATGGAATGGAGAGGATGGGAATGGAATGAAATGGAATGGAATGGAATGGAGTGAAATGGAAAGGAGTGGAGAAGAATGGAATGGAAAGGAGTGAAAAGGAATGGAGTGGAGTGGAATGGAATGGAATGGAGTGGAATGGAATGGAATGGAGAGGAATGGAATGGACTAGACTGGAATGGACAGAAAAGGAAAAGAATGAAGAGGAATGGATGGGAAAGGAATGGATTAGAGAGGAAAAGAACGGAATGGAGAGGAATGGAGTGGAATGGAATGCAGTGCAATGGAATGGAGAGTAATGGAATCGAATGGATGCAATGGAATTAAAAGTAATGGAGAACAATTGAATGGAATGGAAAGGATGGGAGAAGAATGGAATGGAATTGAGAGGAATGGAATAGAATGGAGTGTCATGGAATGGACTGGAAAGGAATGGAATAGAGTGGAGTGCAGTGGAATGAATGGAGAGGAATGGAATAGAATATAGAGGAGTGGAATGGAATGGAATGAAATGGAATGGAGTGGAATAGAATGGAAAGGAAAGGAATGGAATTGAATGGAGGGTCATGGAGTGCAATGGAGTCGAATGGAATGGAATGGAATGGAGAAAATGGAATGGAAAGAATTGGAGAGGAATGAAATGGAATGGAGAGGAATGGAAGGTAGAGGAATGGAATGGAATTGAGAGGAATGCAATGGATTGGAGGGGAATGGAATGGAATGGAGAGGCATGTAATGGAATGGAATGGAGTGGATTGGACTGTAGCGGACTGCATGGGGAGGAATGGAATGGAATGGAGAGGAGTGGAATGTAATGGAGTGGAATAGAATGGAAAGGAGAGGAATGGAATGGAAAGCAGAGGAATGGAATTCGATGGCATGGAATGGAATGGAGTGGAATGGAAGAAATGGAATGGACGAAAATGGAGAAGAATGAAATAGAAAAGAGTGGAATGAAATGGAATGGAATGGAGAGGAATGGAATGGAATGTAGAGGAATGGAAAGGAATGGAATGGAATGGAAATGATTTGAATGGAGTGAAATAGAATGGAATAGAGAGGAATGGAATTGAATGGAATGGAGTGGAATAGAGAAGAGGGGAATGGAATGGCATGGAATTCAAGGAATGGAGTATAATGGAATGGAGAGGAATGGAATGGACTGGAATTAAAAGAAATGGAAAGAAAAGGAATGAAGAGGAATGGAGGGGAGAGAAATGGAATGGAGAGGAAAAGAAAGGAATGGAGAGGAATGGAGTGGAAAGGAATGCAGTGGAACACAATGGAGTGGAATGGTATGGAATGGAATGGAATGAAGAGGAATGGAATGGAGTAGAGATGAAGGGAATGGAAGGAAATGGAATAGAGTCGAATGGAGAGGAATGGAATCAAATGTAATGCAATGAAATAGAAAGGATTGGAGAGCAATGGAATGGAATGGAGAGGGGTGGAATGGAATGGAGAGGAACGGAATGGAATGGAGAGGAATGGAATGTAATGGAGAGGAAGGGAGTGGACTGGGGTGGCATGGAATGGAATGGAGTGGAGTGGAGTGGAATGAATAGAATGGATTGAAATGTTATGCAGTGGAATGGAATTGAGTTTAATGGTTGGAGTGGAGTGGAGTGGAACGGAATGGAATGGAATGGAGTGGAAGGGAAGGAAAAGGAATGGAGAGGGATGGAATGGAATGGAATAGAGAGAAAAGGAATGAAATGCAGAGTAATGGAAGAGAATGAAATTGAATGGAAATGAATGGAACGGAGAGCAAAGTAATGGTTTTGAATGCAATTCATTGGAACGGAGTGTAATGGAATGGAGAGGAAAGGAATGGAGAGGATTGCAATGGAGTGAAATGGAGAGGAATTCAATGGAATGAAATGGATTGGAGAGCTTTGGAAAAGAAAGGAATGGATTGGATAGGATTGAAATGGAAAGAAATAGAGAGGAATGGAATGGAGAAGATTGGAATGAAATGGAGTGGGGAGTAATGGAATCGAATGGAAGGAAAGGAGAGGAATGGAATAGAATGGAGAGAAAAGGAATGGAATGGAGAGGAATGGAATGGAATGGAAAGGAGAGTAATGGAATGCAATGGAATGGAGAGGAATGGAATGGACAGTAATGGAATGGAATGGAATGGAATGGAATGGAAGATAGAACAATCGAATTACTGCAATGGAAAGGAATGGAATGGAATGGAATGGAGAAGAATGGAATGAAATGGAATGGAAAGAATGAATGGAATGGAATGGAATCGATGGAATATAGTTGAATGGAATGGAAAGAATGGAATGAAATGGAGATGAATGGAATACAAAGGAATGGGAAGGAATGGAATGGAGAGGAATGGAATTGGATGAACAGGAATTCAATGGAATGGAATGGAGAGGAATGAAAAGGAGAAATATGAAATGGAATGGAGTGGAATGGAATGGAATGAAATGGATTCGAATAGAATGGAGAGAATGGGATGGAATGGAATGGAGAGGAATGCGATGGAATGGAATGCAGATAAATGAAAAGGTGAGAAATGGAAGGAATGGAGTGGAATGGAAAAGATGGAATGGAATGAAATAGATTGGAATGGAATGGAGAATAATTGAAAGGAGAGGGACGGAATGGAGTGGAGTGGAATGGAATGGAGAGGAAAGGATTGAAATGGAGAGGAGTGGAATGGAACAAAATGGAGTGGAATGAAATGGAATGGAACGGAATGTAGAGGATTGGCATATAATGGATTAGAATGGAGAGGAATGGAATCGAATGGACAGGAATGGATTGGAATGGAATGGAGAGGAATGGAAAGGAGAGGATTGGAATGGAATGGAGGGGAATGGAATGGAATGAAATGGTCAGGAATGGAATGGAGAGGAATGGAAGGAATGGAATGGAATGAAAGGGAATGGAGGGGAATGGAATGGAGATGAATGCAATGTAATGGAAGGTAATGAAATGGAACGGAATGGAGTGGAATAGAATGGAGAGGTATGGAATAGAGTGGAATGGAATGGATAAGAATGGAATGGAGAGGAAAGGAATGAAGAGTAATGGAGTGGAATGCAATTCAGTGGAAAGGAACAGAGGGGAATGAAATGGATTGGAATGGAAAGAGGATAATGGTATCGAATGGATTGCAATGGGATGCAATGGAATGGAGAGGAAATGAATGGAATGGAGAGGAATAGAATGGAATGGAATGGCGTGGAATGAAATGGAGAAGAATGGACTGGAATGGAATGAAAAGGCATGGAATGGAATGGAATGGAGAGGTATGGAAAGGAATGGAGAGGAATTGAATGGAATGAAATGGAATGGAATGGGAAGGAACGGAATGGAAAGGAATGGAAAGGAATGGAGAATAAATGAATGGAATGGGTTGGAATAGAATGGGGAGGAATAGAATGGAATGTAAAGGAGAGGAATTGAATGGAATGGAGAGGAATGGAATAGAGTGGATTAGAATGGAATGGAATGGAAAGGAATGGAATGGAGAGGGATTGAAGTAATGGAATGGAATGGAAGGGAATGGAGGGGAATGGATTGGAGATGAATGCAATGTAATGCAGAGTAATGGAATGGAATGGAATGGAGTGGAATAGAATGGAGAGGAATGGAATGGAATGGAGAGTAATGGAGTGGAATGGAATTCAGTGGAACAGAATGGATGAGATTGAAATGGAATGTCATGGAATGGAAAGGAGAGGAATGGAGAGGAATGGAATGAAAGGCATGGAATGGAATGGTATGGAATGGAATGGAAAGAAATGGAGAGGAATTGAATGAAATGGATTGGAATGGAATGGAGAATAATGGTATCGAACGGATTGCAGTGTAATTAAAAGGAATGGAGAACAAAGGATTGGAATGGATTGGAGAGGAATGGAGTGGAATGGAATTGACTGGAATAGAAAGGATTGAAATGTAAAGAAATGGAGAGGAATGGAATAGAGTGAAATAGACTGGAGAGGAATGGAAAGGAATCGAATGGAATGGAGAGAATGGAATGGAATGGAGAGGAATGCAATGGAATGCAATGGAGAGAATGAAAAGGGGAGAAAAGGAATGGAATGGAGTGGAATGGAATAGAATTGAAAAGATAAGAATGGAATGGAGAGGAATTGATAGGAGAGGAACGGAATGGATTGGGATGGAATGGAATGGAGAGGAATGAATTGAAATGGAGAAGAGTGGAATGGAAAAGATTGAGTGGAATGGATTGGGGCGGAATGGAATGGAATGGAGAGGAATGGAATGGAATAGATAAGAATGGAATGAAAAGGGATTTATAGGAGAGGAATGGAATGGAAAGAGGATAATGGTTTAGAATGGATTGCAATGGAATTAAAAGGAATGGAGAACAATGGAATGGAATGGATTGGAGAGGAATGGAGTGGAATGGAGTGGGATGCAATGGCATGGAGAGGAAATGAATGGAATGGAGGGAATGGAATGAAAGGGAATGGCGTGGAATGGAATGGAGAGGAATGGACTGAAATGGAATGAAAAGGCATGGAATGGAATGGTATGGAATGTAATGGAGAGGAATGGAAAGGAATGGAGAGTAATTTAATGGAATGGATTGGAATAGAATCGAGAGAATTGCAATGGAATGTAAAGGAGAGGAATTGAATGGAATTGAGAGGAATGGAATGGAACGGAGGGGAATGGATTGGAATGGAATGGAGAGGAATGGAATAGAGTGGATTAGAATGGAATGGAATGGAAAGGAATGGAATGGAGAGGAATGGAATGGAATGGAGGGGAATGGATTGGAATGGAATGGAGAGGAATGGAATAGAGTGGATTAGAATGGAATGGAATGGAAAGGAATGGAATGGAGAGGAATGGAAGGAATGGAATGGAATGGAAGGGAATGGAGGGGAATGGAATGGAGATGAATGCAATGTAATGGAGAGTAATGGAATGCAACGGAATGGAGTGGTAGAGAATGGAGAGGAATGGAATGGAATGGAGTGGAATGGAATGGATAAGAATAGAATGGAGAGGAAAGGATTGGAATGGAAAGTAATGGAGTGGAATGGAATTCAGTGGAACAGAACATACGGGACTGATATGGATTGGAATATAATGGAAAGTAATGGTATCAAATGGATTGCAATGGAATTAAGAAGAATGGAGAAAAATGGAATGGAATGGAAAAGACTGGAGTGGAATGGAGATGAATGCAATGTAATGGAGTGGAATTGAATGAAAAGGAATGCAATGGAATTGAAAGGAGTGAAATGGAAAGGAATGGAAAGCAATGGAATGGCATGGAATGGAGTGAAATAGAATGTAGAGGAAAATAATGTAACGGAATGGAATGGAATGGAGAGGAAAGGAAGGAATGGAATGGAAGGGAATGGAGGGGAATGGAATGGAGATGAATGCAATGTAATGGAGAGTAATGGAATGCAATGGAATGGAGTGGTATAGAATGGAGAGGAATGGAATGGAATGGAGTGGAATGGAATGGATAAGAATAGAATGGAGAGGAAAGGATTGGAATGGAGAGTAATGGAGTGGAATGGAATTCAGTGGAACAGAACAGACGGGACTGATATGGATTGGAATATAATGGAGAGTAATGGTATCAAGTGGATTGCAATGGAATTAAGAAGAATGGCGAAAAATGGAATGGAATGGGAAAGACTGGAGTGGAATGGAGATGAATGCAATGTAATGGAGTGGAATTGAATGAAATGGAATGCAATGGAATTGAAAGGAGTGAAATGGAAAGGAATGGAGAGGAATGGAATGGCATGGAATGGAGTGAAATAGAATGTAGAGGAAAAGAATGTAACGGAATGGAATGGAGTAGAATGGAATGGAAAGGAATGGAATGAAATTGAATCAATTGAATGGACTGGAATGGAATGGTGAGGAATGGAATGGACTGTACAGGATGGATTGGAAAGGAAAGGACTGAAGAGGAATGGAATGGAGAGGAAAAGAATGTAACGGAGAAGAATGGAGTGGAATAGAATGCAGTGGAAGGGAATGGAGAGTAATGGAAACGAATGCATGCAATGGAATTAAAAGAAAAGGAGAACAATGGAATGTAATGAAATGGATTGGAGAGGAATGGAATGCAGTGAAGAGGAATGGAATGGAGTGGAGTGGCATGGAATGGAATGGAAAGAATGGAATAGAGTGGAGTGGAGTGGAATGAATGGAGAGGAATGGAATAGAATGTAGAGGAGTGGAATGGAATGAGGTGAAATGGAATGGAATGGAATAGAATGGAAAGAAGAGGAATGGAATGGAATGCAGGGGAATAGAGGAGAATGGAGTGTAATGGAGTGTAATGGAATGGAATGGAGTAAATGGAATGGAATAAATTGGAGAGAAATGGAATGAAATGGAGTGGAATGGAATGGAATGGAATGAAGAGGAATGTAATGGAATGGAGAGGAATGGAATGAAATGGAATGGAAATGAATGGAAAAGTGAGGAACAGAATGGAAGGGAGTGGCATGGAATGGATTGGAGTGGAATGAATGGAGAGGAATGGCATGGAATGGAGAGGGGTGGAATGGAATGGAGTGTAACCGAATGGAGTGTAAAAGAAAGGAAAGGAGAGGAATGGAATGAAAAGGAGAGGAATGCAATGCAAGGGCATGGAATGGAAAGGAGAAAATGGAATTGAATGAAATGGAGAGAAACGAAATGGAATTGAGTGGAATGGAATGGAATGAAATGGTATGTAGAAGAAGGGAAAGGAATGGAATGGAATCGAATGGAGAGAAATGGAATGGAATAGAGTGGAATGGAATTGAATGAAATGGAGTGGAATAGAGAAGAGTGCAATGGAATGGAATGGAAATGAATGGCATGGAGTGTACTAGAATGGAGGGGAGTGGAATGGACTGGAATGAAATGCAATGGAAAGAAAAGGAATGAAGAGGAATGGAGGGGACAGGGATGGATTGGAGAGGAAAGGAATAGAATGGAGAGTAATGGAGTGGTAGGAATGCAGTGAAGAGCAATGGAATGGAATGGTATGGAATGGAAAGGAGAGGAATGGAATGGAGTATAGATGAAGGGAATGGAGTGGAATAGAGAGGAAGGGAAACGAATGGAATAGAAAGGATTGGAAAGCAATGGCATGGAGTGGAGTGGGGTGGAATGGAATGGAGAGGAAAGGAATGGAATGGAGAGGAATGGAATGGAATGGAGAGGTTTGAAATGGAATGGGCGGAATGGAATGGAATGGAATGGAGTGGAGTGGAATGAATAGAATGGAGTGAAATGGAATGCAGTGGAATGGAATTGAGTTGAGTGGTTAGAATGGAATGTAGCAGAATGGAATGGAGGGAAATGGAATGGAAGGGAAGGGAATGGAGAGGGACAAAATGGAATGGAATAGAGAGGAATGGAAAGGAATGGAATGGAATCGAATGGAAGGGATAGGAGAGGAATGGAGTGGAATTTAGAGGAATGAAATGGAATGAAGAGGAATGGAATGTATTGGAACGCAGAGGAATGGATCTGTGAGGAATGGAATCCACTGAAATTATAGGAATGCATTAGAATGGAATGGAATGGAACGGAAGTTGGAGGAATGGAATGGAGAGGAATGGGATGGAATGGAGAGGAATGGAATGGAGAGGAATGGGGAGGAATGGAATGTAATTGAATGGAGAGGAATGGAATAGAAGGAATGGAATTAAATGGAATGGAATGGAGAAGAAAGCAAAAGAGCGGAATGGATTAAATGGAATGAAATGGAATGGAATGGAGAGACACTGTATAAAATGGAGTGGAATGGAATAGAGAGGATTGGAATGGAATGAAATGGAATGGAATGGAGTGAAATGGAAGGGAATGGAGAAGAATGGAATGGAAAGGAGTGGAAAGGAATGGAGTGGAGTGGAATGGAATGGAATGGAGTGGAATGGAAAGGAATGGAGAGGAATGGAATGCACTGGACTGGAATGGACTGGAAAGGAAAGGAATGAAGAAGAATGGATGGGAAAGGAATGGACTAGAGAGGAAAAGAATGGAATGGAGAGAAATGGAGTGAAATGGAATGCAGTGGAACGGAATGGAGAGTAATGGAATCAGATGGATGCAATGGAATTAAAAGGAATGGAGAACAATTGAATGGAATGGAATGGATTGGAGATGAATGGAATGGAATGGAGTGTCATGGAATGGAATGGAAAGGGATGGAATAGAGTGAATTGCAGTGGAATGAATGGAGAGAAATGGAATAGAATATAGATGAGTGGAATGGAATGGAATGAAATGGAATGGAGTGGAATAGAATGGAAAGGAGAGGAATGGAATTGAATGGAGGGGAATGGAGTGCAATGGAGTCGAATGGAATGGAATGGAATGGAGAAAATGGAATGGAATCAATTGGAGAGGAATGGAATGGAATGGAGAGGAATGGAATGGAATGGAATGGAATGTAGAAGAATGGAATGGAATGGAGAGGAATGCAATGGAATAGAGGGGAATGGAATGGAATGGAGAGGCATGTAATGTAATGGAATGGAATGGAATGGAATGGACTGTAGTGGACTGTATGGGGAGGAATGGAATGGAATGGAGAGGAGTGGAATGGAAAAGAGTGGAATGTAATGGAGTGGAATAGAATGGAAAGGAGAGGAATGGAATGTAAAGGAGAGGAATGGAATTCGATGGCATGGAATGGAATGGAGTGGAATGGAGAAAATGGAATAGACGGAAATGGAGAAGAACGAAATGGATATGAGTGGAATGAAATGGAATAGAATGGAGAGGAATGGAATGGAATGTAGAGGAATGGAAAGGAATGGAATGGAATGGAATGGAAATTATTTGACTGGAGTGAAATGGAATGGAATAGAGTGGAATGGAATTGAATGGAATGGAGTGGAATAGAGAAGAGGGGAATGGAATGGCATGGAATTCAAGGAATGGAGTGTAATGGAATGGACTGGAATTAAAAGAAATGGAAAGAAAAGGAATGAAGAGGAATGGAGGGGAGAGAAATGGATTGGAGAGCAAAATAATGGAATGGAGAGGAATGGAGTGGAAAGGAATGCAGTGGAACACAATGAAGTGGAATGGTTTGGAATGGAATGGAATGGAGAGGAATGGAATGGAGTAGAGATGAAGGGAATGGAAGGAAATGGATGGAGTGGAATGGAGAGGAATGGAATCAAATGTAATGCAATGGAATAGAAAGGATTGGAGAGTAATGGAATGGAATGGAGAGGGGTGGAATGGAATGGAGAGGAACGGAATGGAATGGAGAGTAATGGAATGTAATGGAGAGGAATAGAGTGGATCGGGGTGGCATGGAAAGGAATGGAGTGGAATGGAATGAATAGATTGGAGTGAAATGGAATGCAGTGGAATAGAATTGAGAAGAATGTTTGGAACGGAATGGAGCAGAACGGAATGGAATAGAATGGAGTGGAAGGGAAGGGAAAGGAATGGAGAGGGATGGAATGGAATGTAATAGAGAGGAATGGAAAGGAATAGAATGGAATGGAGTGGAATGGAATGGAATAGAGAGAAAAGGAATGAAATAAGGAGTAAAGGAATAGAATGAAATTGAATGGAAATGAACGGAACAGAGAGCAAAGTAGTGGTTTAGAATGCAATTCATTGGAATTAGTGAAATGGAACGAAGAGGAAAGGAATGGAGCGAATTGCAATGGACTGAAATGGAGATGAATTGAATGGAATGAACTGGATTGGAGAGTTTTGGAAAAGAAAGGAATGGATTGGAGAGCATTGAAATGGAATTAATGGAGAGGAATGGAATGGAGAGGATTGGAATGAAATGGAGTGGAGAGGAATGGAATGGAATGGAAGGAAAGGAGAGGAATGGAATAGAATGGAGAGGAAAGGAATGGAATTGAGAGGAATGGAATGGAGTGGAAAGGAGAGTAATGGAATGGAGAGGAATGGAATAGAATGGAATGGAATGGAGAGGAATGGAATGGACAGTAATGGAATGGAATGAAATGGAATAAAAGATAGAACAATCGAATGACTGCAATGGAAAGGAATGGAATGGAATGGAAAGGAATGCAATGGAGCAGAATGGAATGAAATGGAATGGAATGAAAAGAATGGAATGGAATGGAATCGAATGGAATATAGTTGAATGGAAAGGAAAGAATGGAATGAAATGGAGAGGAATGGAATACAAAGGAATGGGAAGGAATGGAATGGAGAGGAATGGAATTGGATGAAAAGGAATTCAATGGAATGGAATGGAGAGGAATGAAAAAGAGAAAAATGGAATGGGATGGAATGGAATGAAATGGATTCGAATGGAATGGAGAGAATGGGATGGAATGGAATGGAGAGGAATGCAGTGAAATGGAATGCAGATAAATGAAAAGGTGAGAAATGGAAAGAATGGAGTGAATGGAAATGATGGAATGCAATGGAATGGAATAGATTGGAATGGAATGGAGAATAATTGAAAGGAGAGGAATGGAATGGTGTGGAGTGGAATTCAATGGAGAGGAATGGATTGAAATGGAGAGGAGTGGAATGGAAAAAAATGGAGGGGAATGAAATGAAATGGAACGGAATGTAGAGGAATGGCATGTAATTGAACAGAATGGAGTGGAATGGAATCGAATGGAGAGGAATGGAACGGAGAGGAATGGAATGTAATGGAGGGTAATGGAATCGAATGGACTGCCATGGAATTAAAAGGCATAGAGAAACATGAATTGGAATGGAATGGATTGGAGAAGAATGGACTGGGAAGGATTTGGAATGGAGAGAGGAGAGGAATGGAGTGGAATGGAATGAAAAGGCATGGAATGGAATGGTATGGAATGGAATGGAGAGGAATGGAAAGGAATGGAGAGGAATGGAATGGCATGGTATAGAATGGAAAGGAGAGAAATGGAAAGGAAAGGAGAGGAATGGAATGTAATGAAATGGAGAGGGTTGGAATAGAAATGATTAGAATGGAATGGAATGGAGAGGACTGGAATGGAGAGGAATGGAAGGAATGGAATGGAATGGAATGGAGTGTAACGAATGGAGAGGAATGTAATGGAATGGAAAAAGGGAATTGAATGGAATGAATTGGAACGGAATGGAGTGGAAAACAATGGAGAGGAATGGAATGGAATGGAATGGAATGGAGTGGAATGGAATGGATAAGAATGGAATGGAGAGGAAGGGAATGAATGGAGAGTAATGGCGTGCAATGCAATTCAGTGGAATGGAACAGAGGGGAATGAAATGGATTGGAATGGAATGGAGAATAATGGTATCGAATGAATTGCAATGTAATTAAAAGAAATGGAGAACAATGGAATGTAATGGATTGGAGAAGAATGGAGTGGAATGGAGTGGGATGGAATGGAATGGAGAGGAAATGAATGGTATGGAGAGGAATGGAGTGGAATGGAATTGACTGGAATAGAAAGGAGTGAAATGTAAAGAAATGAAGAGGAATGGAATAGAGTGGAATAGACTGTAGAGGAATGGAATGGAATCGAATGGAATGGAGAAAATGGAATGGAATGGAGAGGAATGCAATGGAATGGAATGGAGAGGAATGAAAAGGGGAGAAATGGAAAGGAATGGAATGGAGTGGAATGGAATGGATAGAATTGAATAGATAAGAATGGAATGGAGAGGAATTGATTGGAGAGGAAAGGAATGGATTGGGATGGAATGAAATGGAATGGAGAGGAATGAATTGAAATGGAGAAGAATGGAATGGAAAAAATGGAGTGGAATGGATTGGGATGGAATGGAATAGAGAGCAATGGAATGGAATAGATAAGAATGGAATGGAGAGGAATTGATAGGAGAGGAACGGAATGGATTGGGGTGGAATGGAATGGAATGTAGAGGAATGGATTGAAATGGAGTAGAGTGGAATGGAAAAAATGGAGTGGAATGAAATGGAATGGAATGGAATGTAGAGGAATGGCATGTAATGGAATAGAAAGGAGAGGAATGGAATCGAATGGAGAGGAATGGAATGGAATGGAATGGAGAGGAACGGAAAGGAGAGGAATGGAATGAAATGGAGTAGAATGGAATGGAATGGACAGGAATGGAATGGAGAGGAATGGAATGCAATGGAAAGGAGAGGAATGGAATAGAATGGATAAGAATGGAATGGAATGGAGAGGAATGGAAGGAATGGAATGGAATAGAAGGGAATGGAGGGGAATGAAATGGAGATGAATGCCATGTAAAGGAGAGTAACGAAATGGAATGGAATGGAGTGGAATAGTATGGAGAGGAATGGAATGGAATTGAGTAGAATGGAATGGCTAATAATGGAATGAAGAGGAAAGGAATGAATGAAGAGTAATGGAGTGGAATGCAATTCAGTGGAACGGAACAGAGGGGAATGAAATGGATTGGAATGGAAAAAGGATAATGGCATTGAATGGATTGCAATGGAATTAAAAGGAATGGAGAACAATGGAATGGAATGGATTGGAGAGGAATGGAGTGGAATGGAGTGTGATGGAATGGAATGGAGAGGAAATGAATAGATTGGAGGGGAAATGAATGGAATGGAATCGCGTGGAATGGATTGGAGAGGAATGGAATGAAAAGGCATCAAATGGAAAGTTATGGAAAGGAATGGAGAGGAATGGAAAGGAATGGAGAAGAATTGAATGGAATGAAATGGAATGGAATGGGATAGAATGGAATGGAAAGGAATGGAAGGGAATGGAGAGTAATTAAATGGAATGGATTGGAATAGAATGGAGAGAAATGGAATGGTATGTAAAGGAGAGGAATTTAATGGAATGGAGAGGAATGGAATGGAATGGAGGGGAATGGATTGGAATGGAATGGAGAGGAATGGAATAGAGTGGATTAGAATGGAAAGGAGAGGAATGGAATAGAATGAATTAGAATGGAATGGAATGAAGACGAATGGCATGGAGAGGAATGGAAGGAATGGAATTGAATGGAAGGGCAAGGAGGGTAATGGAATGGAGATGAATGTAATGTAATGGAGAGTAATGAAATGCAAAGGAATGGAGTGGAATAGAATGGAAAGGAATGGAATGGAATGGAATAGAGTGGAATGGAATGGATAAGAATAGAATGGAGAGGAAAGGAATGAATGAAGAGTAATGGAGTGGAATGCATTTCAGTGGAACGGAACAGAGCGGAATGAAATGGATTGGAATGGAAAGAGGATAATGGTATTGAATGGATTGCAATGGAATTAAAAAGAATGGAGAACAATGGAATGGAATGGATCGGAGAGGAATAGAGTGGAATGGAGTGGGATGGAATGGAATGGAGAGGAAATGAATGTAATGGAGAGGAATGGAATGGAATGGAATGGCGTGGAATGGAATGGAGAGGAATGGACTGGAATGGAATGAAAAGGCATGGAATGGAATGTTATGGAATGGAATGGAGAGCAATGGAAAGGAATGGAGAGGAATTGAATGGAATGAAATGGTATGGAATGGGATGGAATGGAATGGAAAGGAATGGTAAGGAATGGAGAGTAATTGAATGAAATAGGTTGGAATAGAATGGAGAGGAATAGAATGGAATGTAAAGCAGAGGAATTGAATGGAATGGAGAGGAATGGAATGGAGGGAATGGATTGGAATGGAATGGAGAGGAATGGAATAGAGTGTATTAGAATGGAATGGAATGGAAAGGAATGGAATGGAGAGGTTTGGAAGGAATGGAATGGAATGTAAGGGTATGGAGGGGAATGGAATGGAGATGAATGCAATGTAATGGAGAGTATTGGAATGGAATGGAATGGAGTGGAATGGAATGAATAAGAATGGAATAGAGAGGAAAGGAATGGAATGGAGAGTAATGGAGTGGAATGGAATTCAGTGGAACATAACGGACGAGAATGAAATGGATTGGAATGTAATGGAGAGTTATGGTATCAAATGGATTTCAATGGAATTAAAAGGCATGGAGAAAAATTGAATGGAATGGAATGGATTGGAGAAGAATGGAGTGGGAAGGATTTGGAATGGAGAGGAATGGAATGGAATGGAGAGGAATGGAATGGAATGGAATGTCATGGAATGGAAAGGAGAGGAATGGAGTGGAATGGAATGAAAAGGCATGGAATGGAATGGTATGGAATGGAATGGAGAGGAATGGAAAGGAATGGAGAGGAATTGAATGGAATGGAGTGAAATGCTATAGAATTGAAAGGAGTGGAATGGAAAGGAATGGAGAGGAATGGAATGCAAAGGAATGGAGAGGAATGAAAAGGGGAGAAATGGAATGGAATGGTGTGGAATGGAATGGATAGAATGGAATGGAATTGAATAGATAAGAATGGAATGGAGAAGAGTTGATAGGAGAGGAATGGAATGGATTGGGATGGAATGGAATGGAATGGAGAGGAATGAATTGAAATGGAGAAGGAATGGAATGGAAAGAATGGAACTGGCTGAACAGGAATTCAATGGAATGGAATGGAGAGGAATGAAAAGGAGAAAAATGGAATGGAATGGAATAGGGTGAAATGAAATGGAATGGATTGAAATAGATTCGAATTGAGTGGAGAGAATGGGATGGAATGGAATGGAGAGGAATGCAATGGAATGGAATGCAGATAAATGAAAAGGTGAGAAATGGAAGGAATGGAGTGGAATAGACAAGATGGAATGGAATTGAATGGAATGGAATAGATTGGAATCGAATGGAGAATAATTGAAAGGAGAAGAACGGAATGGAGTGGAATGGATTGAAATGGTGAGAAGTGGAGTGGAAAAAATGGAGTGGAAAGAAATGGAATGGATTGGAATGTAGAAGAATAGCATGAAATGGAAAAGAATGGAGAGGAATGGAATCAAATGGAGAGGAATTGAATGGAGCGGATGGAATGGAGAGGAATGGAATGAAATGGAGAGGAATGGAATGGAATGAAATGGACAGGAATGGAATGGAGAGGAATGGATTGAAATGGTGAGAAGTGGAATGGAAAAAAATGAAGTGGAAAGGAATGGAATGGAATGGAATGTAGAAGAATGGCATGTAATGGAAAAGAATGTAGAGGAATGGAATCGAATGGAGAGGAATTGAATGGAGAGGATGGCACGGAGAGGAATGGAATGAAATGGAAAGGAGGAATGGAAAGGAATGAAATGGACAGGAATGGAATGGAGAGGAATGGAAAGCAATGGAGTGGAGAGGAATGTAGTAGAATGGATTAGAATGGAATGGAATGAAGAGGAATGGAATGGAGAGGAATGGAATGTAATGGACAGTTATGGAATGGAACAGAGTGGAGTGGAATGGAATGGAATGGAATGGAGTGGAATGGAATGGAATGGAGTGGAATGGAATGGAATTGAATGGAATGAGATGGAGAGGGAGGGATATAATGGAGAGGAATGGAATGAAATGGAGTGGAATGGAATGAAATGTCGTGAAATAAATGGGGAGGAATAGAATGTACTGGAGTATAATGGAATGGAATTGAAAGGAGTGAAGGGGAATGGAAGGGAGAGGAATCGAATAGATAGGAAAGGAAAGGAATGCAGAGGAATGGAGGGGAATTGAATGCAGTGGAACAGAATGTAGTAGAATGGAACGGAATGGAGTGGAAAGGAATAGCATGGAGATGAATGGAATGGAATGAAATGTAATGGAATAGAATGGAGCGGAATGGAATCCAATGGAATGTGATAGAATTGAAAGGAAAGGAGAAAAATGGAATGGAAAGAAGAGGAATGGAATGGAGAGGAATGGAATTGAATGTAGAGGAGTGGAATGGATTTGAGAGGAATAGAATGGAAAGGAATGTTTTGGAATGGAATTGAGAAGAATGAAATGGAAAGAAATGGAGAGGAATGGAATAGAAAGGAATGGAAAGAAAAGGAGAGTATTGGAATGGAATGTAGAGAAATGGAAAGAATAGAGAGGAATGGAATGGAATGGAATGGAGAAGAACGGCGAGGAATGGAATGCAATGGAATGGATAGCAATGGATTAGAATGGAATGGAATGGAGAGCAATAGAATGTAATGAATGCAAAGGGAAGGAATGGTATGTAGAGAAATGGAATGGTGAGGTATGGAATGGAATCGGTTGGAATGAAATTAGTGGAGAGAAATGGAAATGAATGGAATGGAAAGGAATGAAATGGAATTGAGTGGAGAGGAATGGAATGGATAGAACGGAATGGCGCGTAATGGAATAGAATGGAATGGAATGGAGAGCAATGGAAAGAAATGGAGAGGAATGATTGGAATGGATTGGAATGGAAGGGAATGGAATGAGGAGATTTGGAATGGAATGGAATAGAGAAGAATGGAAAAGAATGGATTGGAATGGAGAGGAATGCAAAGGAAATGAATAGAATGAAAGGGAATGAAATGAAATACAGAGGAATGGATTGGAATGGAATGGAGAGGAATGGTATGGAGATGAATGGAATGGAAGGCAGAGGAATGGGATGAAAGGGAGAGTAATGGATGGGATGAAGTTGAATGGGACGGAATGGAGTGAGAGGAATGGAATGGAAAAGAATGGAATAGAATGGAGGGTAATGGAATGGAATGGATTGGAATGGAATGGAAAGGATAGGAATGGAAAGATATGGAATGGAATAGAGAGGAATGGAATGGAAAGAAATGGAATCGAATGTAATGGAGAGAATTGGAATGGAATGGAGAGAAATGCAATGGAATGGAATGTAGAGGAATGAAAAGGAGAGAAATGTAATGTAATGTAATGGAAAGGATGGAATTGAATGGACTGGAATAGAGAATAATGGAAAGGGGCAAAATGGAAAGGAATGAAATGGAATGGGAAGGTATGGAAAAGAATGGAATGAAATGGAGAGGATTTGAATGGAATTAAGTTGAACTGAATGGAATGGACTTGATTTGAATCATATGTAATAGAGAGGATTGGAAAGGAATGAAATGGAGTGTAATGGAATGGAATGGGATAGAGAGGAATGAAATGAATTCCGAGGAATGAAGAGGAAAATAATAAAATTGAATGGAATGGGATGGAATAAAGAATAATGGAATGGAATTGATTTTAATGAATTGGAATGGAAAGGAATGGAACAGAGAGGAATAGAATGTAGAGAAATGGAATGTAATGGGATGGAGAGGATTGGATGCAATGGAGATGTATGGAATGGAATGGAGAGGAATGGAAAGCAGAGGAATGGAATGGAATGAAGAGGAATTGAATGGAAGGGATAGTATACAATAGTGAGGAAATGAAAGGAATGGAGAGGAATGGAATGGAACGGAGTGGAATGGAATGGAATGGACTGGAATGGATTGGAGTGGAATGGAAAGCAATGGAATGTAGAGGAATCGAATAGAATAGAATGGAATGGAATGGAGAGGAATAGAATGGAGAGGAATGGAAAGAAAAGGAGAGGAATGATTGGAATGGATTGGAATGGAATGGAGAGGAATGGAATAGAAAGGAATGGAATTAAGAGGAATGGAAAGGAAATGAATAGAATGGAGTGGAATGAAATGGAATAGAGCAGAATGGAATAGAATGAAATGGAATGGAATGGAGAGGAATGTTATGGAGAGGAATGGAATTGGAATGAAATGGAGAGGGATGGAGAAGAATGGCATGGAGAGGAATGGAAAGGAATGGAATGGAATAGAATGGAGTGGAATGGAATGGAGTGCAATGGAATGAAAAGAGGGGATAGAAATGGAATGGATTGGCATGGAGTGGAATAGAATGGAAAGTAATGGAATGGAATGGAAGGGAGTTGAATGGAATGGGGAGGAATGGAATGGAATGGAGAGAAATGGGATGGAATGGAGAGGAATGGGAAAAATCGAGAAGAATGGGAGGGAATGGAGTGGCAAGAAATACAATGATATGGATTGGATTGGTGTGTAATGGAGTGGAATGGAGAGGAATAGAATGGAGTGGAATAGAACGAGGTGGAATGGATTGGAATGGAATGGAGAGGAATGGAATGGAATGGAGTGGAAAGGAATGAATAGAATAGAATTGAGCTGGATGGAATGATATGTAATGAAGAGGAATGGAATGGAATCAATGGAATGGATTGGAATGGAGAGTGATGGAATGGAATAGAGAGGAATGGAAGGAAATGGAGAAGAATAGAATGTGATGGAAAAGAATAGAATGGAATGGAATAGAATCAAAATGAATGGAACTGGGAGGATTGTAATGGAGAGGATGGAATGTAATGGAAAGTAGTGAAATTGAATGGAGAAGAATAGAATGGAGAGGAATGGAATAGAATGCTGAGGAATGGAATGGAATGGAAAGGAAAGGATTGGTATGGAGATGAAGGTAATGTAATGTAATGGAATGGAATGTAATGGAATGGAATGGAATGGACTGGAATTGGATGGAGAGAAATGCAATGGAATGCAATGGAGGGGAATAAAATGGAGAGAAATGGAATGGAATGGAATGGAAAAGAGAAAGGAAGAGAAGGGAATGAAGAGGAATGTAATGTAATGGAGAGAAATGGAATGAAATGGAATGGCGAGAAATGGAATGCACTTGAAAGGATAGGAATGTATTAGAAAGGAATGGAGTGGAATTGAATGGCATGGAATGGAATGGAGAGGAATGCAATGGAATGGAGAGGAATGTACAGGAATGGAATGGAGAGGAATGGAATGCAGTTGAATTGAATAAAATGGAGGGTAATGGAACGGAATGGAGCAGAATAGAATGGAATGGAATGGAGAGGAATGAAAAGAAATGGAGAGGAATGAAAAGGAATGGAAAGTAATGGATTGGAATGGAGAGGAATGGAATGGAGTGGAAGGGAATGGAGAGGAATGGAATGGAATGGAGAGGAATGGAATGGAATGGTATTGAATGGAATCAATAGGAGTAAAATGGAATGGAAAGGAGAGGAATGGAATTGAATGGAATGGATTGGAAGAGAGTGGAGAGGAATGGAATGGAATGGAAATGATTGGAGTGAAGTGTAATGGAATGGAGAGGAATGGAATGGAATGGAATGGAATGGAATTTAAAGGAAAGGAATGAAGAGGAATCAAGGGGAGAAAAAAGGAATGCAGAGAGAAGGAATGGAATAGTGAGGAATGGAGTGGAAGGGAAAGCAGTGGGAGGCAATGGAGCAGAATGATATGGAATAGAATGGAAAGGAGAGGAACGGAATCAATGGAATGCAAATTAATGGAAAGGCATGCGGAACAAGGGAATGGAATGGAGTGAAGTGGAATGGAATGAGGAGGAATGAAATGGAACGGAGAAGAAAGGAATGGAGAGGAGAGAAATGGAAAGGAAGGGAGTGGCATGGAATGGAATGGAGTGGAGAGGAATGGAAGAGAATGAAGTGGAAAGGAATGCAGTGGAATTGAATGGAGTGGAATGGATTGGAATGGAATGTAGAGGAATGGAATGGAATGGAGTGGAATGGAATGGAAGGGAAGGGAGTGGTGAGGAAGGGACTGGAATGGAATGGAGTGGAATGGAATGGAATAGAGAGGAATGGAATGAAATGTAGAGGAATGGAATGGAATGTAGAGGAATAGAATGGAATGAAATTGAATGGAAATGAAAGGACGGAGAGGAATGTAATATAGAGGAATGGAGTGGAATGGAAAGTAGTGAAATGGAATGGAGATGAAAGGAATGGAGAGGAATGGAATGGAATGTGAAGGAATGGAATGGAATGGAATGGAGAGGAGTAGTATAGAGATGAATGGAATGGTATGGAATGGAATGGAGAGGAGTGAAATGAAAGTGAGAGGAATGGAATGGAATGGAGTGGAATGGAATGGAATGGAGGGGAATGGAATGGAATGAAATTTAATGGATTGGAGTGGGAAGGAATGGAAAGGAATGGAAGGGAATGAATGGAGAAGAATGATATGGAATCATATGGAGAGCATAGGAATGGAGAGAAGTGGAAAGAAATGGAGTGGAATGGGATGGAATGGAATTGGATAGAGAGGAATGCAAAGGAATGGAATGGAGAGGAAAGAAAAGGAGAGAAATGGAATGGGATGGAATGGAGTGGAATGGAATGAAATGGAATGAAATGGAATCAAATATAATGGAGAGAATTGGAATGGATGGAAAGGAATGGAATGGAGAGAAATACAATGGAAAGGAATGGAGAGGAAGGAAAAGGAGAAAAACGGAATGAAATGTAGAGGAATGGAATGGATGGAAAGAAATGGAGATGAGTTGAATTTAATGAAATGAATTGGAATGGAGAGGATTGGAATGGAATGCAACGGAGATGAATGGAATTCACAGGAATGGCATGGAATGGAATAGAATGGAGAGGAATGGAATGTATTGGAGAGAAATGGAATGGAATGGAATTGAATGGAGAGGAAAGGAATAGAGAAGAATGGAATGGAGTGGAATGGAATGGAATTAGAGGAATGGAATGGAATGGACAGGAATGGAATGGAAAGGAATGGAATTGATTGGAATGGAGAGGAATGGAATGGAGAGGAATGGAATAGAATCGCAGGGAATGGAATGGAGAGGAATGGAATGGAATGGACAACAATGGGATGGAATGGAAAGGAATGGAATGGAATGGACTGGAGATGAAAGAAATAGAATGGAGAGGAATGGAATGGAATGGAATGGACTGGAGATGAAAGGAATAGAATGGAGAGGAATGGAATGGAATGGAATGGAAATGAATGGATTCAAAAGGAGTGAAATGGAAAGGAATGGAGAGGAATGGAATAGAGTGGAATAGAATGGAGAGGAATGGAGTGGAACGGAATGGAATAGAGTGGAATGGAATGGAGAGGAATGAAATGGACTCTACTGGATTGGATTGGAAAGGAAAAGAATGAAGAGGAATGGAAGGTAGAGGAATGGAATGGAGTGTAAAGGAATGGAATAGAGAGGAATGTAGTGGAATCGAATTCAGTAGAATGAAATGGAGTGGAATGAAATGGATTGGAATGGAATGGGGAGTAAGGGAATTGAATGGATTACAATGGAATTAAAAGGAATGGATAACAATGGAAAGGAATGAAATGGATTGGAGAGGAAAGGAATGGAATGGAGATTAATAGAATGGAATGCAGAGGAATGGAATGCAGAGGAATGGAATCTAATGTAATGGCGTGGAATGGAATGGAGAGCAGAGGAATGGAATGGAATACAGAGGAATGGAATGGATTGGAGTGGAATGGAATGGAATGAATTGGCAAAAATGGATTGGAATGAAATGGAGAGGAATGGAATGAAATATATTGGAATGGAATGGAATGGAATGGAGAGGAAAGAAATGGAACGGAATGGAAAGTAATAGAATGGAATGGAATGGAGAGGAATGGAATGGGGAATGGAAAGGAATGGAACTGAGTGGAGTGGAATGGAATGGATAGGAAAGGATAGGAATTGAGACGAATGGAGAGGAATGGAATGGAGAAGAATGGAATGGAATGGAATTGGGAGTAATAAAATCGAAAGGAATGGAGAGGAAAGAACAGAAATGGAATGGAAAGTATGGGAATGGAATGGAATGGAATAGAATTGAATGGAGTGAAAGGGAATGGAATGGAGAGGAATGCATTTGAATGGATTGGAGTGAAATAGAGTGGAGAGGAATGGAATGGACGGGAATTGAATAGAATGGAAAGGGAAGGAATGAAGAAGAATAGTGGGGAGAAGAATGGAATGAAGTGGAAAGGAATGCAGTGGAATGCAATGGAGTGGAAAGGAATGGAATGGAACAGTACGGAGAGGATTGGAATGGAGTGGAGATGAACGGAATGGAATGATGTGGAATGGAATGGAATGGAATGCAGAGGAATGGAATCGAATGGAATGCAATGGAATGGAAAGGCATGGAGAACAATGGAATGGAATGGAGTGGAGTGGAATGGATTGGGGTGGAATGGAATGGATTGGAGAGGAATGGAATGGAGACGAGAGGGATGGAATGGAATGGAGTGGCATGGAATGGAACGGAGTGAGTGGAATGGAAGAGAATAGAGTGGAAAGGAATGTACTGGAATGGAATGGATTGGAATGGATTGGAATGGAATGGAGAGGAATGGAAAGGAATAGAATGGAGTGGAATGAAATGGAAGGGAAGGGAATGGAGAGGAATAGAATGGAATGGAATTGAGAGGAATGGAACGAAATGGAATGGAGGGGAATGGAATGGAAAAGGGAGGAATGAAATGAAGTAAAATGGAATGGAATGGAATGGAGAGGAATAGAATGGAATGAAATTGAATGGAATGAATGGAACGAAGAGGAATGTAATGGAGAGGAATGGAGTGGAGTGGAAAATAGTGAAATGGAATGGAGAGGAATGGAATGGAGAGGAATGGAATGGAATGGAATGGAATGCGGAGGACTGGAATGGAATGGAATGGAGAGGAATGGTATGGAGATGAATGGAATGGAATGGAATTTAGAGGAGTGGAATGGAAGTAAAGGGAATGGAATGGAATGGAGTGGAATGGAATGGAATGGAGGGGAATGGAATGGAGTGGAAGGAAATGGAATGGAGTGGAGTGGGATGGAATGGAAAGGAATGAAAGGAGAAAAATGGTATGCAATGATATGGAGAAGATTGGAATGAACAGAAATGGAATGGAATGGAGAGGAATGGAATGGAGAGGAATGGAATTGGATAGAGAGGAATACAATGGAATGGGAAGGAGAGCAATTAAAAGGATAGAAATGGAATGGAATGGAATGAATTGGAATAGAATAGAATGGAATGAAATGGAATCGAATGGAATGGAGAGAATTGGAATGGATGGAAAGGAATGGAATGGAGAGGAATGCAATGAAAACGAATGGAAAGGAGGAAAAGGAGAGAAATTGAATGGAATGGAATGTAGTGGAATGGAATGAATAGAATGGAATAGAAAGTAGTGGAATAGAGAGAAATCAAAGCAGAGGAACGAAATGGAATGGAGTGGAATGGAATTGAAAGGAGAGGAATAGAATGAAATGGAGAGGATTGGATTGGAAAACAATAGAGTGGAATGGAATGAAATGAAATGGAGAGCAATGGAATGGAATGGAATGAATTTGAATGGAGGGGAATGGAATGGAATGGAACGGAGAGGAATGAAATGCAGAGGACTGGAATGGAATGGAACAGAATGGAGAGGAATGGAATGTATTGGAGAGAAATGAAATGGAATGGAAAAGAGAGGAATGGAATGGGGAGGAATGGAATGGAACGGAGAAGAGTGGAATGGAATGGAAGGGACAGGAATCGAATGGAGAGGAAAGGAAAGCAATTGAATGAAGAGGAATGGAATAGAATGGATTAGAATGGAAAGGAATTGATTGGAATGGAGAAGAACGGAATGGAGAGAAATGGAAGGAATGGAAGGGAATGGAATGAAATAGTGGGGAATGGAGTGGAGAAGAATGGAATGAAATGGAAAGGAATGGAATGGAGATTAATGGAATGGAATGGAATGGAATGGAATCGAAAGGAGGGAAATGGAAAGGAATGGAGAGGAATGGAATAGAGTGGAATAGAACGGAGAGGAATGGAATGGAATAGGATGGAATGGAATGGAGTGAAATGTAATGGAGAGGAATGGAATGGACTGTACTGGAATGGATTTTAAAGGAAAAGAATGAAAAGGAATGGAAGGGAGAGGAATGGAATGGAGAGGAAAGGAAAGGAATGGTGAGGAATGGAGTGGAATAGAATTCAGTGGAAAGAAATGGAGTGGAATGAAGTGAATTGGAATGGAATGGAGAGTAAGGGATTTGAATGGATTGCAATGGAACTAAAAGGAATGGAGAACAGTGGAAAGGAATAGAATGGAAAGGAGAGGAATGGAATGGAATGGAGAGGAATGGAATGGCATGGAGTGGAATGGAATTGAATGAAATGGAGAAAATGGAATGCAATGAAAGGGAGAGGAATGGAATGGAATTGAGTGGAATGGAATGGAATGAGAGAATAGGAATGGAATGGAATGGGGATTAGTAGAATTGAATGGAATGGAGAGGAATGTATTGGAATGGGATGGATGGGATTGGAATGGAGGAGTGGAATGGAATGGAGAGGAATGGAAAGGAATAGAGAGGAATGGAATGGAATGGAGTGGGGAGTAATAGAATCGAATGGAATCGAGAGGAATGGAGATGAATGGAATGGAATGGAATAGAATCGAATGGAGTGAAAGGGAATGGAATGGAGAGGAATGCACATGAATGGATTGGAGTGGAATAGAGTGGAGAGGAATGGAATGGACTGGAATTGAATGGAATGGAAAGTAAAGGAATGAAGAGGAATGGATGGGAGAAGAACGGAATGAAGTGGAATGGAATGCAGTGGAATAAAATGGAGTGGAATGGTATGGAATGGAATGGTATGGAGAAGAATGGAATGGAGTAGAGATGAATGGAATGCAATGATATGGAATGGAATGGAATCGAGAGGAAGGGAATCGAATGGAACGGAATGGAATGGAGAACAATGGAGTGGGATGGAGTGGGGTGGAATGGAATGGAGAGGAATGGAATGGAGAGGAGAGGAATGGAATGGAATGGAGTGGAATGGAATGGAATGGAGTGGAGTGGAATGGAAGAGAATGGAGTGGAAAGGAATGCTGTGGAATTGAAAAGAGTGGAATGGATTGGAATGGAATGGAGAGGAATGGAATTGAATGCAGTGGAATGGAATGGAAGGGAAGCGAATGGAGAGGAATGGAATGGAATAGAATGGAGAGAAACAGAATGGAATGGAGAGGAATGGAATGGAATGGAAGAGAATCGAATGGAGTGAAATGGAATGGAATGGAGGGGAATGGAATTGAATGGAATAGAGTGGAATAGAGTATAGAGGACTGGAATGGTAGGGAAATGAATGGAAAGGTGTGTAATGGAATGGACTGGAATTGCATGGACTGAAATGAAATTGAATGGAAATGAGTGGAACGGAGAGGAGAGTAATGGATAGGAAAGCAATGGAAAGGAAAGGAGTGAAAAGGAATGGAGAGGAATGGAATAGAGAGGAATAGAATGTAATGCTGAGGAATGGAATGGAGAGGAAGGGTATGCAGATGAATAGAATGGAATGGAATGGAGAGGAGTGTTAAGGTAGGGAGAGGAATGCAATGGAATGGAGTGGAATGGAGTGGAAAGGAATGGAATGGAATGGAATGGAGTGGGGTGGAATGGAATGGAATTGAATTTAATAGAATGAATGGAGAGGAATGGAATAGAACGGAATGGAAAGGATTGATTGGAGAGGAATGGAAGGAATGGAATGGGAATGGATTGGAATGGGATCGGATGAAGAGAAATGCAGTGGAATGGAATGGAGAGGAATAAAAAGGAGAGAATTGGAATGGAAGGGAATGGACTGGAATGGAATGGAATGAAGTGGAATAGAATGGAATGGAGAATATTGGAATGGAATGGAGAGAAATGCAATGGAATGGAATGGAGAGGAATGAAAAGGAGAGAAATGGAATGGATTGGAATGGAGTGGAATGGAATGAATGGAATGGAAAGGAATGAAATGGAGAGGATTGGAGTGGAATAAAATGGAGTGGAATGGAATGGAATTGAATGGATTGGAATGGAGTGACATGGAGAGGAATGGAATGTAGTGAAATGGCATGGAAGGAAATAGAATGGAGAGGAATGGAATGGAATGAAATTGAGAGAAATGAAATGGAGAGGAATGGAATGGAGAGGAGGAGAGTAGATAGGAATGGAATGGAGAGGAATGGAGTGTAATGGAAGGGAGAGGATTGGAATAGAATGGATTAGAATGGAATGGAATGGAGAGGACTGGAATGCAGAGGAATGGAAGGTATGGAATGGAATGGAATGGAGTGGAATGGAATGGAGTGGAATTGAAAGGAATGTACAAGACTGGAATGGAATTGAATGGAATGGAATGGAGATGAATGCAATGTATTGTAGAGGAATGGAATGGAAAGGAATGAAATGGAATTGAAAGGAATCGAATGGAGTGAAATAGAAAGGAATGACGAGGAATGGAATGGCATGGAATGGAGTGGAATAAAATGGAGAGGAATGTAAAGTAATGTAATGGAATGGAGTGGAATGGAATGGTGAAGAATGGAATGGAGAGGAAAAGAATGGAATGAAGAGGAATGGAGTGGAATGGAATGCGGTGGAATGGAATGGAGTGGTATGAAATGGAATGCAGTGGAATGGAGAGTAATGGAATCAAACGGATTAGAATGGAATTAAAAAGAAAGGAGAACAATGGAATGGAATGGAATGGATTGGAAAGGAATGAATTGTACAGTAATGTAATGGATTGGAAAGGAAAGGAATGAAGAGGAATGGATGGGAGATGAACGGAATTGAGAGGAAAAGAATATAATGAAGAGGAAGGGAGTGGAATGGAATGCAGTGGAACGGAAAGAAGAGTAATGGAATCGAATGGATGCAATGGAATTAAAAGGAATGGAGAACAATGGAATGGAATGGAATGGAGAGGAATGGAATCGAATGGCGAGGAATGGAATGGAATGGAGTGGCATGGAATGGAATTGAAAGGAATGGAGTAGAGTGGAGGGGAGTGGAATGAATGGAGAAAAATGGAGTAGAATGTAGAGGAGTGCAATGGAATGGAGTGAAATTGAATGGAGTGGAAGAGAATGGAAAGGAGAGGAATGGGATGGAATGGAGGGGAATGGAATGCAATGGAGTGGAATGAATTGGAATGGAATAGAGAAAATGGAATGGAATGATTTGGAGAGGAATGGAATGGAATGGAGTGGAATGGAATGGAGAGGAATGGAATGGAATGGAGAGGAATTTAATGACATGGAACAGGAGAGAAATGGAATGGAATGGAGTGGTATCAAATGGAATGGAAAGGCATGGAGTGGAGTGAAATTAATGGAGAGGAATGCATTGGAATGGGGAGGAGTGGAATGGAAAGGAGTGGAAAGGAATGTAGTGGAATAGAATGGAAAGGAGAGGAATGCAACGGAATGGAGATGAATAGAATGCAATGGCATGGAATGGAATGGAATGGAATGGAATGGAGAAAATGGAATGGAATGAAATGGAAAGGAATGGAATGATATTGAGTGGAATGGGATGGAACGGAATCGAATGGAGTGAAATGGAATGGATAGAGTGGAATGGAATTGAATGGAATGGAGTGGAATAGAGTAGAGGGGAATGGAATGGAATGGAAATGAATGGAATGGAGTGTAATGGAATGGAGAGGACTGTATTGGACTGGAATTGAATGGCATGGAACAGAAAGAAATGAAGAGAAATGGAGGGGAGGGGAATGGAATGGAGAGGAAAGGAATGGAATGAAGAAGAATGGAAGGAATGGAATGGAATGAAAGGGAGAAGAACGGAATGGAATGGAATGGAATGGAAAGGAATGGAATGGAAAGGAATGGAATAGAATCGAATGGAATGTAGTAGAATGGAATGGAAAGAATGGAATGAAATCGAGAGGAATGGAATGGAATGAAAATGGATAAAGAGGAATTCCATGGAATGGAAAAGAGAGGAATGAAAAGGAGAGAAATGGAATGGAATGAAATATAGTGGAATGGAATGGAATGGAAAGAAAAGTAATCGAATGGAATGGAGAGAATGGAATGGAATGGAGAGGAATGCAATGGAATGGAATGGAGAAGGATGAAAAGGGGTGAAATGGAATGGAATGGAGTGGAATGGAATGAATGGAATGGAGTAGATAAGAATGGAATGGAGAGGAATTGATAGGAGAGGAACGGAATGGATTGGGGTGGAATGGAATGAAATGGAGAGGAATGAATTGAAATGGAGAAGAGTGGAATGGAAAAAATGGAGTGGAATTAAATGGAATGGAATGGAATGTAAAGGAATCGCATGTAATGGAATAGAAAGGAGAGGAATGGAATCGAATGGAAAGGAATGGAATGGAATGGAGAGGAATGGAATGGAGAGGAATGGAATGGAATGATTTAGAATGGAATGGAATAGAATGGACAGGAATGGAATGGAGAGGAATGGAATGTAATGGAATGGAGAGGATTTGAATAGAATGTACTAGAATGGAATGGAATGGAGAGGAATGGAAGGAATGGAATAGAATGGAAGGGGATGGAAGGGAATAGAATGGAGATGAATGCAATGTAATGGAGAGTAATGAAATTGAACGGAATGGAGTGGAATAGAATGGAGAGGAATGGAATGGAATGGAATAGAGTGGAATGGAATGGATAAGAATGGAATGGAGAGGAATGGAATGAATGGAGAGTAATGGAGTAGAATGAAATTCAGTGGAACGGAACAGAGGGGAATGAAATATATTGGAATGGAATGGAATGGAGAGAAATGGAATGGAATGGAGAGTAATGGATTGGAATGGAATGAACAGATATGGAATGGAGAGGAATGCAATAGAGTGGATTAGAATGGAATGGAATGGAGAGGAATGGAAGAAATGGAATGGATGAAAGGAAGAAGAACGGAATGGAATGGAATGGAAAGCAATGAAATGGAATCAAAAGGAATGTAGTAGACTGGAATGGAAAGAATGGAATGAAATCGAGAGGTATGGAGTGGAATGGAAATGGATGAAGAGAAATTCCATGGAATGGAATGGAGAGGAATGGATTGAAATGGAGAAGAGTGGAATGGAAAAAATGGAGTGGAATGAAATGGAATGGAATGGAATGAAGAGGAATGGCATGTAATGGAATAGAAAGGAGAGGAATGGAATCGAATGAAGAGGAATGGAATGGAATGGAGAGAAATGGAATGGAGAGGAATGTAATGGAATGGAGTGGAATGAAATGGAATGGAATGGAGAGGTATGGAATACACTGTAATCGAGAAGAATGGAATAGAATGAGTTAGAATGGAATGGAATGGAGAGGAATGGAATGGAGAGGAATGGAAGGAATGGGATGGAATGGAAGGGAATGGAGGGGAATGGAATGGAGATGAATGCAATGTAATGGAGAGTAATGAAATGGAACGGAGTGGAGTGGAATAGAATGGAGAGGAATGGAATGGAATGGAATGGAGTGGAATGGAAGTGATCAGAATGGAATGGAGAGGAAAGGATTGAATGGAGAGCAATGGAGTGGAAGGCAATTCAGTGGAATGGATCAGAGGGGAACGAAATGGATTGGAATGGAATGGAGAATAATGGTATCGAATGGATTTCAATGGAATTGAAAGGAATGGAGAGCAATGGAAGGGAATGGATTGGAGAGTAATGGAGTGGAATGGAGTGGGATGGAATGGAATGGAGAGGAAATGAATGGAATGGAGAGGAATGGAATGGAAAGGCGTGGAATGGAATGGAAAGGAAAGGACTGGAATGGAATGAAAAGGCATGGAATGGAGTGTTATGAAATGGAATGGAAAGGAATGGAGAGGAATTGAATGGAATGAAATGGATTGGAATGGGATGGAATGGAATGAAGAGGAATGGAAAGGAATGGAGAGTAATTGATTGGAATGGACTGGAATAGAATGGAGAGGAATGGAATGGAATGTAAAGGAGAAGAAATGAATGGAATGAAGTGGAATGAAATGGAACGGAGAGGAATGGAATAGAGTGTATTAGAATGGAATGGAATGGAGAGGAATGGAATGGAATGGAAGGGAATGGAGGGGAATTGAATGGAGATGAATGCAATGTAATGGAGAGTATTGGAATGGAACGGAATGTAGTGGAATAGAATGAAGAGGAATGGAATGGAATGGATAAGAATGAAATGGAGAGGAAAGAAATGGAATGGAGAGTAATGGTGTGGAATGGAATTCAGTGGAACAGAACGGAGGAGAATGAAATGGATTGGAATGTATTGTAGAGTAATGGTATCGAATGGATGGCAATGGAATTAAAAGGCATGGAGAAAAATGGAATGGAATGGAATGGATTGGAGAAGAATGGAGTGGGAAGGATTTGGAATGGAGAGGAATGGAATGGAATGGAGAGGAATGGAATGGAATGTCATGGAATGGAAAGGAGAGGAATGGAGTGGAATGGAATGAAAAGGCATGGAATGGAATGGAATGGAGAGGAATGGAAAGGAATGGAGAGGAATGGAATGGAATAGAATGGTATAGAATGGAAACGAGAGGAATGGAAAGGAATGGAGAGGAATTAATGGAATGGTTTGGAATAGAATGGAGAGGAATGGAATGGAATGGGAAGGAGAGGAATGGAATGGAATGGAGAGGAATGGTATGGAGAGGAATGGATAGGAATGGAACGGAGAGGAATGGAATTGTGATGAATGGAATGTACTGAATGTATACGAATGTATTAGAATGGAATGGAATGGAGAGGAATGGATGGAATAAATGGGATGAAATGGAATGGAGCAGAATGGAGTGGAATGGAATGGAGAGGAATGGAGAAGAATGGAATGGAGAGGAATAGAATGGAGATAAAAGGATAAGAATGGAATGCAATGGAATGGAGAGGAGTGGAATAGAATGGAATGGAGTTAATTGAATGCAATACAATGGTGAAGAAAGCAATGGAGCGGAATGGATTGAATGGAATGCAATGGAGTGGAATTGAATGGAATGGAGAGGAATGGAATGGATGCGAATGGAATGGAATGAAATGGAATGGAGTGGAATGGAATTGAATGGAGCAAAATCGAATGGAATGGAGTGGAATGGAATGGAGTGGAGTTGAATGGAATGGATTGGAGTAGAATGGAATGGAGAAAATGGAATGGAAGTAAACAGATAGGAATGGATTGTAATGGAGTGGAATGGAAAGGAATGGAGAGGAATGGAATGGAATGGCGAGGAATGGTACGGAATGGAGAGGAATGGAATAGGGAGTAATGATATGGAATGTAATGGAGAGGAATGGAATGGAAGGGATTGGAGAGGAATGGAATGGAAGGGAATGGAGTGGAATAGAGTGGTGAGGAACGGAAATGAATGGAAAGGGATGTAATAATATGGAGAGGAATGGAATGGAGGGGAGTGGAATTAAATCGAATATACAGGAAAGGAATGAAGAGAAATGGAGTGGAGAGGAGTGGAATGGAGAGGAAAGGAATGGAATGGAGATGAATGGAGTGGAAAGGAATGCAGTGGAATGCAATGGTGTGGAATGGTATTGAATGGAATGGAATTGAGAGGAATGGAATGAAATTTAGGGGAATAGAGTGGAGAGGAATGGAATGGAATGGAATTGAGAGGAAGGGAATCGGATGGAATGCAAGAGAATGAAAGGAATGGAGAAAAATGGAAGGGAATAGAATGGAATGGAGAGGAAAGGAATGGAATGGAGTCGAATGGAATGAAATTGAGTGGAATGGAATGGAGAGGAATGGAAAGAAATGAATCTAAAGGAATGCAAAGGAATGGAGAGTAAGGGAGAGGAATGGTATTGAGAGGAATGGAATTTAATGGAGTGGAACCAAATGGAAAGCAATGGAATAGAATGGAATGGAGTGGAATGGAATAGAATGGAATAAAGAGGAATGAAATGGAATGAAGTGAACTGTAAAGGAATGGAGTGGAATGGAATGGAATTCATGGAGACGAATAGAATGGAATGGAAGACAGTGTAATGGAATGGAGTGGAATGGAATGGAATGGATGGATTAGTGAGGAATGGAAAGGAAGGGAATGGAGTGGAATGGAATGGAGAGGAATTGAATGGAGAGTATTGGAATGGAGTCGAATGGAGAGGAATGGAATTAAATGGAAGGGAATGGTGAGGATTGGAGAAGAATGGAATGAAATGGAGAGGAATGAAATGAAAAGAAATGATGAGGAATGGAATGGAGAGGATAGGAATGAAATGGATTAGATAGGAATGGAATGGAATGATATAGAGAGGAAAGGAATTAAATGGAATGGAACAGAAAGGATTGGAGAAGAATGGAATGGAAAAGAATGGAGTAGAATGGAATGGATTGGAGAGGAATGGAATGGAGAGTAATGGAATGAAATGGCAAATAGAACAATGGAATGGAATGCAATGGATGGGAATGGAATAGCATGGAATGGAATGGAATGGAGAGGAATGGAATGAAATGGAGAGGAGTGGAATGGAGAGGATTAGAATGAAATGGATTAGATAGGAAGGGAATGGAATGGTATGGAGTGGAATGGACAGAAATGGAAAGGAATGGAATACAGTGGAGTGGAGTAGAATGAATGGTGAGGAATGGAATAGAATGTAGAGATGTGGAATGGAATGAAATGAAATGGAGTGGAATAGAATGGAAAGAAGAGGAATGGAATTGAATGAAGGGGAATGGAGTTCAATGGAGTGGAATGGAATGGAATGGAATGGAGTAAATGGAATGGAATGAATTGGAGAGAATGGAATGGAATGGAGTGGAATAGAATGCAATGAGGAAGAATGGAATGGAATGGAGAGCAATGAAATGGAAAAGAGAGAAATGGATCAGAATGGAGAGGTATAAAATGGAATGGAATGGAATGGAGTGGAATGGAATGGAATGAGGAGGAATGAAATGGAATGGAGAGCATGCAATGGAAAGGAGAGAAATGGAATGTAATGGAAGGGAATGGAATAGAATGGAGTGGAGTGGAATGCATGGAGAGGAATGGAATGGAATGGTGAGGAGTGGAATGTAATGGAGTGGAATGGAATGGAATGGAATAACTGGAAAGGAGCGGAATGGAATGGAGAGGAATGGAATTTAATGGCGTGGAATGGAATGGAGTGGAATGGAGAAAATGATCTGGAATGAAATGGAGAGGAACGAAATGGAATTGAGTGGAATGGAGTGGAAAGGAATGGAATGGAATGTAGAGGAATGAAAAGGAATTGAATGGAATAGAATCAAATGCAGTGAAATGGAATGGAATAGATTGGAATGGAATGGAATGGAGTGGAGTGGAATAGAGAAGAGGGAAATGGCATGGCGTGGAGATCAATGTAATGGAGTGTAATGGAATGGAGAGGAATGGAAGGGACTGGAATTGAATGGAATGGAAAGAAAACGAATGAAGAGGAATGGAGGGGAGAGGAATGGAATGGAGAGGAAAGGAATGGAATGGAGTGGAAACGAATACAGGTGAACGCAATGGAGTGGAAAGGTATGGAATGGAATGGAATGGAGAGGAATGGAATGGAGTAAAGATGAAGGGAATGGAATGAAATGGAATGGAGTGGAATGGAGAGGAATGGAATCGAATGGAATGCAATGGAATAGAAAGGATTGGAGAGCAATGGAATGGAATTGAGTGTGGTGGAAAGAATGGAGAGGAATGGAGTGGAATGGAATGGAGAGGAATTGAATGGAATGGAGAGGAATGGTATGGAATGGGGAGGCATGGAATGGAATGGAATGGAGTGGAGTGGAATGAATAGAATGGAGTGAAATGGAATGCAGTGGAATGGAATTGAGTTGAATGGTTGGAATGGAATGGAGACGAATGGAACGGAATGGAAGGGTGTGGAATGGAATGGAAGGGAAGGGAATGGAGAGGGATGGAACGGAATGAAATAAAGAGGAATGGAAAGGAAAGGAATGGAATGGAGTGGAATGGAATGTAATAGAGAGAAATGGAATGAAATGGAGTGGAATGGAATAGAAAGAAATTGAATGAAATGAATGGAATGGAGAGTAATATAAAGGATAGGAATGCAATGGAATGGAAAGGAGTGAAATGGTATGGAGCGGAATGGAATGGAGAGGAAAGGAATGGAGAGGATTGCAATGGAGTGGAATGGAGAGGAATGGAATGGAATGAAATGGATAGGAGAGTTTTGGAGAAGAAAGGAATGGAATGGAGAGGAATGAATTGGAAAGAAATGCAGAGAAATGGAATGGAGAGGATTGGAATGAAATGTAGTGGAGAGGAATGGAATGGAAGAAAAGGAGAGAAATGGAATAGAATGGAGAGTAATGGAATGGAATGGAGAGGAATGGAATGGAATGGAGAGGAATGGAAACCAATGGAATGGAGAGGAATGGAAGAAAATGGAATGGAATGGAATGGAGAGGAATGGAATGGACAGCAATGGAATGGAATGGAATGGAAGATACAGCAATCGAATGATTGCAATGGAGAGAAATGGAATAAAATGTAATGGAATGAAAAGGAGAAGAACGGAATGCAATCGAATGGAAAGAAAAGGAATGGAATGGAATCTAATGGAATGCAGTAGACTAAAATGGAAAGAATGGAATGAAATCGAGAGGAATGGAATGGAATGGAAATGGATGAAGAGGAATTCCATGGAATGGAATGTTGAGGAATGAAATGGAATGGAATATAGTGGAATGGAATGGAATGGAAAGGAATGAAATGGAATCAAATGAAATGGAGAGAATGGAATGGAATGGAGAGAATGGAATGGAATGGAGAGGACTGCAATGGAATGGAATGGAGAGGAAAGAAAAGGTGAGAAATGGAATGGAATGGAATGGATGGAATGGAATGGAATGAAATAGATAAGAATGGAATGGAGGGGAATAGAAAGGAGAGGAACGGAGTGGATTGGGGTGAAATGGAATGGAATGGAGAGGAATGGATTGAAATGGAGAGGAGTGGAATGGAAAATAATGGAGTGCAATGAAGTGGAATGGAATGGAATGTAGAGGAATGGCATGTAATGGAATAGAAAGGAGAGGAATGGAATGGAATGGAGAGGAACGGAATGGAGAGGAATGGAATGGAATGGAGTGGAGTGGAATGGAATGGAATGGAATGAACAGGAATGGAATGGAGAGGAATGGAATGCAATGGAATGGAGAGGAATGGAATAGAATGTATTAGAATGGAATGAAATGGAGAAGAATGAAATGGAGAGGATGGAAGGAATGGAATGGAATGGAAGGGAATGGAGGGGAATAGACTGGAGATGAATGCGATGTAATAGAGAGTAATGGAATGGATTGGAATGGAGTGGAATAGAATGGAGAGTAATGGAATGGAATGCAATGAATGGAAAGCAGTGGAATGGAATGGATAAGAATAGAGTGGAGAGGAAATGAATGAATGGAGAGTAATGGAGTGGAAGGGAATTCAGTGGAACAGAATGGAGCTGATTAAAATGGATTGGAATGGTATGGAGAGTAATGGTATCGAATGGATTGCAATGGAATTAAAAGGAATGGAGAACAATGGAATGAAATGGATTGGAGAGAAATGGAGCGGAATGGAGTGGGATGGAATGGAGAGGAATGGATTGGAATGGAATGGAAAGGAGAGGAATGGAAAGGAATGGAAAGGAGTTGAATAGAATGAAATGGAATGGAATGAAATGGAGCAGAATGGAAAGGAATGGAGAGGAATTGAATGGAATAGATTGGAACAGAATTGAGAGGAATGGAATGGAATGGAAAAGAGAGGAATGGAATGGAACGGAGAGGAATGGAATGGAATGGAGAGGAATGGATTGGAATGGAATGGACAGGAATGGAATTGTGAGGAATGGAATGTACTGAACATTTACGAATGTATTAGAATGGAATGGAATGGAGAGGAATGTATGGAATGAATGGAATTGAATTGAATGGAGTGGAATGCAGTGGAATGGAATGGAGTGGAGTTGAATGTAATGAATTGGAGCGGAATGGAATGGAATGGAATGAAGAAAATTGAATGGAATTAAATGGAGAGGAATGGATTGGAAAGGAGTGGAATGGAATGGAATGGAGAGGAATGGTATGGAATGGGGAGGAATGGTATGGAATGGAGTGGAATTGAATAGGGAATAATAAAATGGAATGTAATGTAGAGGAATGGAATGGAAGGGAATGGAGTGGAATAGAGTGGAGAGGAATGGAACAGAAAGGAAATGAAAGGAAATGGGTGTAATAAAATGGAGAGGAATGGAATGGACTGGAATTGAATGGAATGGAAAGGAAAGGAATGAAGAGGAATGGAGTGGAGGGGCGTGGAATGGAGAGGAAAGGAATGGAATGGAGACGAATAGAGTGTAAAGGAATACAGTGGAACAATGGTGTGGAATGGTATGGAATGGAATGGATTTGAGAGGAATGGAATGGAATCGAATGGAATGGAGTAGAATAGAGTGGACAGGAACGTAATGGAATGGAGATGAAAGGAATGTAGTAAAATGGAGAGTAATGGAATGGAGAGGAATGGAGGGGAACGGAATAGAATGGAATGGAATGGAGAGAAATGGAAAGGAATGGAATAGAATCGCATGGAGTGAAATGAATTGGAATGGAGTGGAGGTGAATGGAATGGAATTGAGACGAATGGAATGCAATAGAATGAAAGGAATGGAGAACAATGGAATGGAATAGAATGGAATGGAAAGGAATGGAATGGAATGGAGTGGAGTGGAATCGAATGGAGTGGAATGGAATGGAATGAAATTGAATGAAGACGAATGGATTGGAATGGAAGACAGTGGAATGGAATGGAGTGGATTGGAATGGAATGTAATGGAATGGAATGGATGGAATAGAGAGCAATGTAAAGGAAGGGAATGGAGTGGAAATGGAATGGAGAGGAATGAAATAGAGAGGATTGGAATGGAATTGAATTGAGAGGAAGGAATTAAATGGAAGGAGAGGATTGGAGAAGAATGGAATGGAATGGAGAGTAATGAAATGGAAAGAAATGAAGAAAATGGAACTGAGAGAATTGGAATGAGATGGATTACATAGAAATGGAGAGGAATGGAAGGAAAGGAGAGGAATGGAATAGAATGGACAGGAATGCAATGGAAGGGAGAGGAATGGAATAGAATGGAATGAAATGGAATAGAATGGAGAGGAACGGAATGGGGAATAATGGAATGCAATGGCAGATAGAACAATGGAATGGAATGCAATGGACGGGAATGGAATAGCTTGGAATGGAATGGTATGGAGAGGCACGAAATGGAACCCAATGGAATGGAGAGGAATGGAATGGAATAGATTTGAAAGGAATGCAGTTGATTGGAAGGGAAAGAATGGAATGGAATGGAGAGGAATGGAATGGTATGGAATGGAGAGGAATGGAAAGGAGAGAAAGGGCATGGAATGGAATGGAATTGAGAGGAATAGAAGGGATAGGAATTGAATGGTGAGGAAAGGAATGGAATGGAATGGAATAGAAGGGTGAGGAATGGAATGAAACGGAGAGGATTGGAATGGAATGGAGTGGAATGGAATGGAATGAAGAGGAATGGAGTGGAATGGAACGAAGAGGAATAGAATTGCGAGGAATAGAATACACTGAAAGGACAGGTATGCATTAGAATGGAAAAGAATAGAATTAATTGGAAAGAATGGAGAGGAATGGAATGGAATGAATGGAATGGAATGGAGAGGAATGGAGAGGAACGGAATGGAGAAGAATGGAGAGGAATGGAATAAAATGGAATGAAGAGGAATGGAATAGAATGGAATGGAAATAAATGGAATGGAATGGAACGAAAAGAAAGAAATGGAAGGGAATGGATTGAATGGAATGGAGAGGAATTGAATGGAATGGAGTCTTATGGAACGGAAAAGAATGGAATGGACTTTACTGGAATGGACTGGAAAGAATAGGAATGAAGAGGAATGGAACGGAGCGGAATGGAATGCAGAGAGAAAGAATGGAATGGAGAGGAATGAAGTGGAATGGAATGCAGTGGAACGGAAAGGAGTGTAATGGAATCTAATGGTTTGCAATGGACTTAAAAGGACAGGAGAACATTGGAATGGGATGGAATGGATTGGAGAGGATTGGAATGGAATGAAGAGGAATGGAATAGAGAGGAAAAGAATGGAAAGGAGAGGAATGGAATAAAATGTAATGGTGTGAAATGGAATGGAGTGGAATGGAATGGAATGGAAAGGAATGGAATGGAATGGACCGAAATGGAATGGAAAGTAGAGGAATGGAATGGAATGGAGAAGAAAGGAAGACAATGGAGTGGAAAGTAATGTAATGGAATGGAGAAAATAGAATGGAATGAAATGGAGAGGAATGGAATAGAATGGAGTGGAATGCAATGCAAAAGAGAGAAATGGAATGGAATGGGGAGGAAAAGAATGGATTGGAATGGAGAGAAATGCAGAGGAATGGAATGGAATGGAGCAGAATGGAATGGAATGGAGAGGAATGGAATGGAAAGGAATAGAGAGTAATAGAATGGAATGCAATGGAGAGGAATGGAAAGGAATGGAATGGAATAGAATCGAATGGAGAGGAATGGAATTGAATGAATTGGAATAGAGTGGAGAGGAATGAAATGGAATGGAAATGAATGGAAAGGTGTGTCATGGAATGGAGTGGAATGGAAAGTAATGCAGTGCAACTCAATGGAGTGGAATGGTATGAATGGAATGGAATGGAATGGAGAGGAATGGAATGTAATGGAGATCAACGGAATGGAATAAAGTGGAATGAATGGAATGGAGAGGAATGGAAACGAATGGAATGCAAAGGAATGGAAAGGAATGGAGAGCAATTGAATGGAATTGAGTGGAGTGGAATGGAATGGGGTGGAAAGGAGAGGAATGGAATGCAGAGGAATGGAATGGAGTGGTATGGAAAGGAATGGAATGGAGTGGAGTGGAATGAATGGAGAGGAATGGAATGGAATGGACAGGAGTGGAATGTAATGGAGTGGACTGGAATGGGGTGGAATATAATGGAAAGGAGAGGAATGGAATGGAATGGTGAGGAAAGGAATGCAATTAAGTGGAATGGAATGGAATGGAGAAAATGGAATGGAATGAAAAGGTGAGGAATGGAATGGAATGGAGTTTAATGGAATGGAATGGAGAGCAATGTAATGTAATGGAGTGGAAACGAATGGAAAGCAATGGAAAGGAATGGAATGGAGTGGAATGGAGTGGAATGGAATAGAATGGAATGGAGAGAAATGGAATGGAAGGGAGTGGAGTGTAATGGAATGGACTGGACTGGAATGGAATGGAATGGAATTGAATGCAGAAGAATGGAATGGAATGGAAGAGAGTGGAATGGAATGGAGTGGACTGGAATGGAAAGGATGGAATCGTGAAGACTGGAAAGGAAAGGAATGGAATGGAGAGGAATGGAATTGAGAGGATTGGAATGGTGTGGAATGGAGAGGAATGGAATTGAATGGAATAGAATGGAATGGAGAGGATTGGAGAAGAATGGAATGGAATGGAGAGGATTGAAATGGAAAGAAATGCAGAGGAATGGAATGGAGAGGATTGAATTGAAATGTAGTGGAGAGGAATGGAATGGAATTGAATGGACTGAAAGGAGAGGAATGGAATAGAATGGACAGGAATGGAATGAATGGAGAGGAATGGAATGGAGAGCAATGGACTGCAATGGAATGGAGAGGAATGGAATAGAATGGAATGACATGGAGAGGAATGGAATGTAGAGTAAACGAATGGATTGGAATGGAATGGCAGATAGAGCAATGGAATGGAATGCATTGGAGAGGAATGGAATAGAATGGAATGGAATGGATTAGAATGGAAAGGCACGGAATGGAATGGAATGGAATGGAGAGGTATGGAATGGAATGGAATCGAATGTAATGTAGTTGATCGGAACGGAAAGAATGGAATGGATTGGAGAGGAATGGAATGGAATGGAATGGAGAGAAATGGAAAGTAGAGAAATGGAATGGCATGGAATAGAGAGGTATAGAATGGAGGGGAATTGGATGGTGCGGAAAGAAATGGAATGGAATGGAAAGGAGAGGAATGGAATGAAATGGAGAGGATTGGAATGGAATGGAGTGGAATGGACTGAAATGGAGAGGATTGGAATGGAATGGAACAGAGAGGAATGGAATTGCGAGGAATAGAATGCTCTGAAAGGATAGGTGTGGATTACAATGGAATGGAATGGTATGTATTGGAAAGGAATAGAGAGGAATGGTATGAATAATGGAATGGAATGAAATGGAACAGAATGGAATAGAGTGGAGTGGAATGTAATGCAATGGAAAGAAATGGAATGGAATGGGGAGTAAAAGAATGGAATTGAATGGAGAGGAACGGAGAGGAATGGAAGGGAACGGAATGGAATGGAATGGAGAGGAATGGAATGGAAAGGAACTGGGAGTAATAGAATGGAATGGAATGGAGAGGAATGGAGAGAAATGGAATGGAATGGAATGGAATAGAATCGAATGGCGTGAAATGGAACAAAATGGAGAGGAATGGAATGGAATGGAAAGGAATGGAATAGAATCGAATAGAGTGAAATGGAATGGAATGGAAGAAGGAATTGAATGGATTGGAATACAGTGGAGCGAATGGAATGGAATGAAAATGAATGGTTGTGGTGTCGTAGAATGGAGAGGAATGGAATGGATTGGAATTCCATGGAATGGAAAGGAAAGGAATGAAGAGGAATGGAGGGGAGAATAACGGAATGGAGAGGAATGGAATGGAATGGAGAGAAATGGAGTGGAAAGAAATGCAGTGGAATGCAATGGAGTGGAATGGTATGGAATGGAATGGAGAGGAATGGAATGGAATGCAGTTCAAATTAATGGAATGAAATGGAAAGAAACGGAATGGAGAGGAATGGAATCGAATGGAAAGCAATGGAAGTGAAAGGAAGGGAGAACAATGGAATGGAATGGAGTGGAGTGGAATGGAATGGGGAGGGATGGAATGGAATGGAGAGGAATGGAATGGAATTGAGTGGAGTAGAATGAATAGAATGGAATGGAAAGGAGTGGAATGGAGTGGATGGAATGAATAGTATGGAGTGGAATGGAATGCAGTGGAATGGAATTGGGTTGAATGGTTGTAAAGGAATGGAATGGAACGGAGTGTAATGGAATGAAAGAGTAGCGAATGGAGAGTGAGGGAATGGAATTGAATGGCTTGATATGGAATGGGGCAGAATGGAATGGAAAGGAGAAGAATGGAAAGGATTGTAGTAGATTGGAATGGAATGGAGAGTTATGGATTGGATTGGAACGAAGAGGAATGGAATTGCGAGGAAGGGAATGCATTGAATGGATATGAAAGTATTAGAATTGAATGAATGGAATCGAATGGAATGCAGTGGAATAGAATAGAATGAATGGAATGGAATGGAATAGAATGGAGAGGAATGGAATAGCTAGGAATGGAGAGGAATGGAATGCTATGAAAGGGAAAGGAATGGAATAGATAGGAAAGGAGAGGAATGGAATGCTATGAAATGGAGAGGAATGGAATATAATGGAATGGAATTAAATGGAAAGGAATGGAATGGAGAAGAAAGCAATTGAGCGGAATGGATTGAATGGAATGTAATGGACCGGAATTGAACGGAATGGAGTGGAATAGAATGGAGAGGAATGGATGGAGTGGAATGGAATGGAGTGGAGTGGAAAGGAATGTATTGGAATGGAATGGAATGGAATGGAGAAAATGGAATGAAATGAAATGGAGAGGAATGGAATGGAATGAAGTGGAATGGAATGGATTGAAGAGGAATGGATGGAATGGAGAGGAATGGAAAAGAATGGAGAGGAATGGAATGGAACAGAATTGAGTGGAGTGGAATGCATGGAGAGGAATGGAATGGAATGGAGAGGAGTGTAATGTAATGGAGTGGAATGGAATACAATGGCTTGAATGGAATGGAGTGGAATGAAGAAAATGGACTGGAATGAAATGGAGAGGAACGAGATGGAATTGAGTGAAATGGAATGGAGAAGAATGGAATGGAATGTAGAGGAATGGAAAGGAATTGAATGGAATGGAATCGAATGCAGTGAAATGGAATGGAATGGAGTGGAATGAAATTGATTGGAATGGAGTGGAATAGAGAAGAGGGGAATGGCATGGCGTGGAAATCAATGTAATGGAGTGTAGTGGAATGGAGAGGAATGGAAGGACTGGAATTGAATGGAATGGGAAGAAAACGAAAGAAGAGGAATGGAGGGGACAGGAATGGAATGGAGAGGAAAGGAATGGAATGGAGTGGAAACAAATGCAGTGGAACGCAATGGAGTGGAATGGTGTGGAATGGAATGGAATGGAGAGGAATGGAATGGAGTAGAGATGAAGAGAATGGAATGGAGAGGAATGGAATCGAATGGAATGCAATGGAATAGAAAGGATTTGAGAGCAATGGAATGGAATTGAGTGTAGTGGAAAGAATGGAGAGGAATGGAATGGAATGGAATGGAGAGGAATTGAATAGAATGGAGAGGAATGGTATGGAATGGGAGGCATGGAATGGAATGGAATGGAGTGGAGTGGAATGAATAGAAAGGAGTGAAATGGAATGCAGTGGAATGGAATTGAGTTGTATGGTTGTAATGGAAAGGAGCCGAATGGAATGGAATGGATGGGAGTGGAATGGAAGGGAAAGGAAGGGAATGGAGAGGAATGGAATGGAATGAAATAGAGAAGAATGGGAAGGAAAGGAAAGGAATGGAGTGGAATGGAATGTAATAGAGAGAAATGGAATGAAATGGAGCAGAATGGAATAAAAAGAAATTGAATGCAAATGAATGGAACGGAGAGCAACATAAAGGATAGGGATGCAATGGAAAGGAAAGGAGTGAAATGGCATGGAGCGGAATGGAATGAAGAGGAAAGGAATGGAGAGGATTGCAATGGAGTGGAATGGAGAGGAATGGAATGGAATGAAATGGATAGGAGAGTTTTGGAGAAGAAAGGAATGGAATGGAGAGGAATGAATTGGAAAGAAATGCAGAGGAATGGAATGGAGAGGATTGAAGTGAAATGTAGTGGAGAGGAATGGAATGGAATGGAAAAAAGGAGAGGAATGGAATAGAATGGAGAGTAATGAAATGGAATGGAATGGAGAGGAATGGAAACCAATGGACTGGAGAGGAATGGAAGAGAATGGAATGGAATGGAATGGAGAGGAATGGAATGGACAGTAATGGAATGGAATGGAAGATACAGCAATCGAATGATTGCAATGGACAGGAATGGAATAGAATGGAATGGAATGAAATGGAGAAGAGCAGAATGGAATGGATGGAATGGAAAGGAATGGAATGGAATCTAATGGAATGCAGTAGACTGGAATGGAAAGAATGGAATGAAATCGAGAGGAATGGAATGGAATGGAAATGGATGAAGAGGAATTGCATGGAATGGAATGGAGAGGAATGAAATGGAATGGAATAGAGTGGAATGGAATGGAAAGGAATGAAATGGAATGAATGGAATGGAGAGGAAAGTAAAGGTGAGAAATGGAATGTAATGGAAAGGAATGGAATGGATGGAATGGAATGGAATGAAATAGATAAGAATGGAATGGAGAGGAATTGAAAGGAGAGGAACAGAGTGGATTGAGGTGGAATGGAATGGAATGGAGAGGAATGGATTGAAATGGAGAGGAGTGGAATGGAGAGGTTTAGAATGAAATGGATTAGATAGGAATGGAATGGAATGGTATGGAGAGTAAAGGAATTAAATGGAATGGAATGGAACGGAGATGATTGGAGAAGAATGGTATGGAATAGAGAGGAATGAAATGGAAAGAAATGAAGAAAAATGGAATGGAGAGTATTGGAATGAATTAGATTAGATAGAAATGGAATGGAATGGAAGGAAAGGAGAGGAATGGAATAGAATGGACAGGAATGGAATGGAATGGGGAGGAATGGATTGTAATGGAATGGAAAGGAATGGAATAGAATGGAATGGATTGGAGAGGAATGGAATGGAGAGTAATGGAATGAAATGGCAGATAGAACAATGGAATGGAATGCAATGGACGGGAATGTAATAGCATGGAATGGAATGGAATGGAGAGGCATGGAATGGAACGGAATAGAATGGAGAGGAATGGAATCAAAAGGAATGTAGTTGATTGGAACGGAAAGAATGGAATGGAATGGAGAGAAATGGAATGATATGGAATGGAGAGGAATGGAAAGGAGAGAAAGAGAATGGAATGGAAAGAATGGAATGTAATTGAGAGGAATAGAATGGAGGGAAATTGAATGGTGAGGAAAGGAATGGAATGGAAGGGACAGGAAGGGAATGAAATGGAGAGGATTGGAATGGAATGGAGTGGAATGGAATAGAATGAAAAGGAATGGAATGGAATGGAATGAAGAGGAATGGAATTGTGAGGAATGGAATGCACTGAAATTATAGGTACGCATTAGAATGGAATGGAATGGATTGGAATGGAACGGAGAGTAATTGAATGGAATGAATGAAATGGAATGGAGAGGAATGGAGAGGAATGGTGAGGAATGGAATGCAATGGAATGGAGAGGAATGGAATGGAATGGAGAAGAAAGAAATGGAGTGTAATGGAATGAATGGAATAGAATGGAATGGAATGGAGGGGAATTGAATGGAATGGAAAAGAATGGAATGGACTGTACTGGAATGGATTGAAAAGAATAGGAATGAAGAGGAATGGAAGGGAGAGGAATGGAATGGAGAAGAGAAAAATGGATTTGAGAGGAAAGAAGTGGAATGGAATGCAGTGGAACGGAATGGAGAGTAGTGTAATCTAATGGATTGCAATGGAATTAAAAGGAATGGAGAACATTGGAATGAAATGGAATGGATTGAAGAGGAATGGAATGGAATTGAGAGGAATGGAATGGAATGGAGAGGAAAAGAATGTAAAGGAGAGGAATGGAATAAAATGTAATGGCGTGGAATGGAATGGAGAGGATTGGAGTGGAATGGAATGGAAAGTAACGGAATGGAATGGAAAGGAGAGGAATGGAATGGAATGGAGAGAAATGGAAGGGAATGGAGTGGAAAGGAATGTAATGTAATTGAATGAAATGGAGAGGAATGGAATAGAATGGAGTGGACTCTAATGAAGTGGAGAGGAATGGAATGGAATTGAAGGGGAGTAAAAAAATGGAATGGAATGGAGAGGAATGGAATCGAATGAAATGGAATGGAGAAGAATGGAATGGAATGGAGAGGAATGGACTGGAAAGGAATTGGGAGTAATAAAATGAAATGGAATGGAGAGGAATGGAATGGAATGGTATGGAATGGAATAGAATCGAATTGAGTTAAATGAAATGGTATGGAGAAGCATGAATAGAATGGGAGGAGTGGAATGGAATGTAGTGTAATGGAATGGAGTGGAATAGAATGAAAAGGAGAGGAATGTAATGGAATGGAGAAAATGAAATGGAATGAAATGGAGAGGAATGAAATGGAATTGAGTGGAATGGAATGAGAGGAATGGAATGGTATGTAGAGGAATGGAAAGGAATGGAATAAAATGGAATGGGATGGAATCGAATGGAGTGAAATCGAATGGAATAGAGTGGAATGGAATTGAATGGAATGGAGTGAAATAGAGAAGATGGGAATGGAATGGAATGGAAATGAATGGAATGGAGTGCAATGGAATGGAGAGGAATGGAATGGAATGAAATTAAAAGGAATGGAAAGATAAGGAAAGAAGACGAATGGATGTGAGAGGAATGGAATGGAGAGGAAAGGAAAGGAATGGAGAGGAATGGAATAAAAAGTAATGGCGTGGAATGGAATGGAAAGGAATGGAGTGGAGTGGAATGGAAAGTAACAGAATGGAATGGAATGGAATGGAGAGGAAAAGAATGGAAAGGAGAGGAATGGAATAAAATGTAATGGCATGGAATGGAATGGAAAGGAATGGAGTGGAATGGAATGAAAAGTAACGGAATGGAATGGAATGGAGAGGAATGGAAAGAAATGGAGAGGAATTGAATGGAATAGATTGGAATAGAATGGAGAGGAATGGAATGGAATGGAAAGGAGAGAAATGGAATGGTATGGAATGGAGAGGAATGGAATGGAATGGAGAGGAGTGGATTGGGATGGAATTGAGAGGAATGGAATGTGAGGAATGGAATGCACTGATCAGATACGAATGTATTAGAATGGAATGGAATGGAGAGGAATGTATGGAAAGAATGGAATGGAGAGGAATGGAATGCAATGTAATGGAGAGGAATGGAATGGAGTTAATTGAATGCAATGGAATGGAGAAAAAAGCAATGGAGTGTAATAGAATGAATGGAATGGAATGGAGAGGAATTGATTGGAATTGTGAGGAATGGAATGGACAGGAATGGAATGGAATGAAATGAAATGGAATGGAATGGAGTGGAATGGAATTGATTGGAGCAGAATGGAATGGAATGGAGTGAAATGGAATGGAGTGGAGTTGAATGGAATGGACTGGTGTGGAATGGAATGGAATGAATAAAATGGAATGGAATTAAATGGAGAGTAATGGATTGGATGGAGTGGAATGGAATGAAATGGAAAGGAATGGAATGGAATGGGGAGGAATGGTATGGAATGGAGTGGAATTGAGTAGGGAATAATAAAATGGAATGTAATGTAGAGGAATGGAATGGAAGGGAATGGAGTGGATTAGAATGGAGAGGAATGGAACAGAATGGAAATGAATGGCAATGGGTGTAATAAAATGGAGAGGAATGGAATGGACTGGATTGAATGGAATGGAAAGTAAAGTAAAGAAGACAAATGGAGTGGAGGGGATGGAATGGAGAGGAAAGGAATGGAATGGAGAGGAATGGAGTGGAAAGGAATGCAATGGAACACAATGGTGTGGAATGGTATGGAATGGAATAGAATTGAGAGGAATGGAATGGAATCGAATGGAATGGAGTGGAATATAGTGGACAGGAATGGAATGGAATGGAGATGAAAGGAATGTAGTATAATGGAGAGTAACGGAATGGAGAGGAATGGAGGGGAATGAAATGGAATGAAATGGACAGGAATGGAAAGGATTGGAATGGAATCGTATGGAGTGAAATGAAATGTAATGGAGTGTAGATGAAAAGAATGGAATGGAATGGAATTGAGAGGAATGGAGAAGAATGGAATGCAAGAGAATGAAAGGAATAGAGAACAATGGAATGGAATAGAATGGAATGGAGAGGAATGGAATGGAGTGGAATGGAATGGAATGGAATTGAATGGAGACGAATGGATTGGAATAGAAGACAGTGGAATGGAATGGCGTGGATTGGAATGGAATGCAATGAAATGGAATGGATGAAATAGCGAGGAATGTAAAGGAAGGGAATGGAGTGGAAATGGAAGGGAGAGGAATGAAATGGAGAGGATTGGAATGGAATAGAATTGAGAGGATGGAATTAAATGGAATGGAGAGGATTGGAGAAGAATGGAATGGAATGGCGAGGAATGAAATGGAAAGAAATGAAGAAAATGGAATGGAGAGAATTGAAATGAAATGGATTAGATAGAAATGAAATGGAATGGAATGGAATGGAAGGAAAGGAGAGGAATGGAATAGAATGGACAGGAATGCAATGGAATGGAGAGGAATGGAATACAAAGGAATGGAATGGAATAGAATGGAGAGGAATGGAATGGGGAGTAATGGAATGCAATGGCAGATAGAACAATGGAATGGAATGCAATGGATGGGAATGGAATAGCTTGGAATGGAATGGAATGGAGAGGCACGAAATGGATCCCAATTGAATGGAGAGGAATGAAATGGAATAAATTCGAAAGGAATGTAGTTGATTGGAAGGGAAAGAATGGAATGGAATGGAGAGGAATGGAAGGGTATGGAAAGGAGAGGAATGGAAAGGAGAGAAAGGGAATGGAATGGAATGGAATTGAGAAGAATAGAATGGAGGGGAATTGAATGGTGAGGAAAGGAATGGAATGGAATGGAAGGGAGAGGAATTTAATGAAATGGGGAAGATTGGAATGGAATGGAGTGGAATGGAATGGAATGAAGAGGAATGGAGTGGAATTGAATGAAGAGGAATGGAATTGCGAGGAATGGAATGCACTGAAAGGACAGGTATGCACTAGAATGGAAAAGAATGGAATGGATTGGAAAGAATGGAGAGGAATGGAATGGAATGAATGGAATGGAATGAATGGAATGGAATGCAGAGGAATGGAGAGGAATGGAATGGAGAGGAATGGTAATAAAATGGAACGGAGAGGAATGGAATAGATTGGAATGGAAATAAGTGTAATGGAATGGAAAGAAAAGAAAGACATGAAAGGGAATGGATTGAATGGAATGGAATGGAGAGGAATTGAATGGAATGGCTCTTATGGAACGGAAAAGAATGGAATGGACTATACTGCAATGGATTGGAAAGAATAGGAATGAAGAGGAATGGAAGGGAGCCGAATGGAATGGAAGGGAAAGAATGGAATGGATAGTAATGAAGTGGGATGGAATGCAATTGAATGGAAAGGATTGTAATGGAATCTAATGGATTGCAATGGACATAGAAGGACTGGACAACATTGGAATGGGATGGAACGGATTGGAGAGGAATGGAATGGAATGGAGAGGAATGGAAGGGAATGGAATGGAAGGGAAAGAATGGAATGGATAGTAATGAATAGAGAGGAATGGAATGCTATGAAATGGAGAGGAATGGAATATAAAGGAATGGAAATAAATGGAAAGGAATGGAATGGAGAAGAAAGTAATGGAGCGGAATGGATTGAATGGAATGGAATGGACTGGAAATGGACGGAATGGAGTGGAATAGAATGGAGAAGAATGGAATGGAATGGAATGGAGTAGAATGGAATGGATTGGAGTGGAAAGGAATGGATTGGAGTGGAATGGAATGGAATGGAATGGAGAAAGTGGTATGGAATGAAATGGATAGGAATGGAATGGAATGGTGTGTAATGAAATGGATTGAAGAGGAATGGATGGAATGGAGAGGAATGGAAAAGAATGGAGAGGAATGGAATGGAATGAAAAGGGGAGTAATAGAACGGAATGGATTGGAGAAGAATAGAAAGGAATGGAATGGAATGGAATGGAGAGTTATGGAAAGGTGAGGAATGGAATGGAATGTAATTGAATTGAATGGAATGGAGATTAATGGAATGGAATGGAACGAAGAAGAATGGAATTGTGAGGAATATAATGCAATGAACGGATACGAATGTATTAGAATGGAATGGAACGGAAGGGAAGGGAATGGAATGGAATAGAGTGGATTGGAATGGAATAGAATGGATGGAATAGTTAGGACTGGAAAGGAATGGAATGGAATGGAATGTAGAGGAGTGGATTGGAGAGAATTGGAATGGAGTGGAATAGAGAGGAATGAATGGAATGGAGAGGATTCGAGAAGAAAGGAATGGAATGGAGAGGAATGAAATGGAAAGAAATGGAGAGGAATGGAATGGAGAGGAATGAAATGAAACAGAATGGAGCCGAATGGAATGGGATGGAAGGAAAGGGGAGGAGTGGAGTATAATGGAGAGTAATGGTATGGAATGGAGAGGAATGGAATGGAATGGAGAGGAATGGAATGCAATGGAATAAAGAGGAATGCAATCGAATGGATTGGAATGCATGGACTTGAATGGAGAACAATGGAATGGACAGTAATGGAATGGAATGGAAAGGAAAGGAATATAGAGGAAGGAATGAATGCAATGGAGAGGAATGGAACAGAAATGAATGGAATGGATTGGAGAGGAACGGAATGGAATGGAATGGAATGGAAGGAGAGGAGTGAATGGAATAGAATCGAATGGAATATAGTTGATTGGAATGGAAAGAATGGAATGGAATTGAGAGGAATAGAATGGAATGGAATGGAGAGGAATGGAAAGGAAAGAAATGGAATGGAATGGAATGAAAGGAATTTAGAGGAATAGAATGGAGAGGAATTGAATGAAGAGGAAAGGAATATAATGGAAAAGAAGGGAGAGGAAAGGAACGAATTGGAGAGGATTGTAATGGAATGGAGTGGAATGGAATGGAGTGGAATAGTATGGGATGGTGAGTAATGGAATGGAATGGAGTGGAGAGGAATGGATAAGAATGGAATGGAGAAGAACTGAGAGGAATGGAATGGAATGGAATAGAATGGAGTGAAATGGAATGGAATGGAATGGAAAGGAATGGAATGGAAGGAAGAGGAATGGAATGGAGAGGAAAGGTGTGCAATGGAGAGGAATGGAGTGGAATGGAATGTAGTGAAACGGAATGGAGCGGAATGAAATGGATTGGAATGGAATGGAGAGTAATAGAATCAAATGGATTGCAATGGAATTAAAAGGAATGGAAAAAATGGAATGGAATGGAATAGACTGGAGAGGAATGGAATGGAAAGGAGCGGGATGGAATGGACTAGAGATGAATGGAATGGAATTGAGTGGAATGGAGAGGAATGGAATGGAATGGAAATGAGAGGAATGAAGTGTAATAAAACAAAAAGGAATGGAATGGACTAGAATTGAATGAAAGGGAAAGGAAAGAAGAGGAATGGAATGTATGGGTATGGAATGGAGAGGAAAGGAGTGGAATGGAATAGAATGGAATAGAGAGAAATGGAATAGAATGGAATGGAGTGGAATGGAATTGAGTGGAATGGAATGGAATGGAATGAAATGGAATTGAATGGAGAGGAATGGAATGGAAAGGAATAGAGTGGAATGGAATGGAGTAGATTGGGGAATGGAATGGAATGGATTGAATAGCGAGGAATCGAAAGGAATGGTATGGAATGGATGGAATGGAGAGGATTGGAATGGAGGGGAATGAGAGGAATGGAATGGAATGGAGAACAATGGATTGGAAAAGAATGGAATGGATTGGAAAGGATTGGAATGGAGTCGACGGAATGGAATTGTGAGGAATGAAATGTAATGGAGTGGAATGGAATGAAATCTAATGGAATGGAATGGAAGGAAATTGAATGGGGTGGAAAGGAATAGAATGGAATGGAGAGGAATGGAATGGAATGGAAGGAATTGGAATGAGGTGGAAAGGAATAGAATTGAATGAAGAGGAATGGAATGGAATGGAGAGGAATGGAATAGAGAGGAATGGAATGAAATGGACAGAAATGCAATGGAATGGTGAGGAATGGAAAGGAATGGAAAGGAACGGAATGGCATGGAATGGAAAGGAGAGGAATGGAAGGAGAGGAATAAAATGGAGTGAAATTTAGAGGAATGTAAGGTAATGTCCTGAAATGGAATAGAATATAATGGAGAGAAATGGAATGGAATGGAATCGAGTGGGTTGTAGTTGTTTGAATGGAAAGAATGGAATGGAATGGAGAGTAATGGAATGGAATGGAATGGAATGAAAAGAAGAGGAATGGAATGGAATGTAGTGAAATGGAATGGAGTGGAGAACAATGGAATGGAATGGAACGAAGAGGAATGGAATTGCGAGGAATGGAATGCAATGAACAGATACGAATGTATTAGAATGGAATGTAGAGGAATGGGATAGAATGAATGGAATGGAATGGAATAGAATGGAGAGGAAAGGAATGGAGACAAATGGGATGCAATGGAATGGAGAGGAATGGAATATAATGGAATGGAATTAAATGGAAAGGAATGGAATGGTGAGGAAAGAATGGAGCAGAATGGATCGAAAGGAATGGAATGTAAGGGAATGGAGAGGAATGGAATAGAGAGGAATGGAATGGACCAAAATTGAAAGGAACTGAATGGAATGGAATGGAATGGAGTGGAATGGAATGGAGTGGAGTGGAAAGGAATGGATTGCAGTGGAATGGAAGGGAACGGAATGGAGAAAATGGAATGGAGAGGAATGGAATGGAATAGAGAGGAATGAAATGGAATGAAATGGGGAGTAATAGATGGGAATGGATTGGAGAGGTATGGAGAGGAATGGAATGGAATGGAATGCAGAGGAATGGAATGGAGAGTAATCGAATTGAATGGAATGGAATAGCATGGAGTGAAAGGGAATGGAATGCAGAGGAATGTAAATGAATGGAATGGAATAGAATAGAGTGGAGAGGAATGAAATGGAAGGGAAATGAATAGAATGGAGTGTACTAAAATGGAGAGTAATGGAAAGGACTGGAATGAATGAAATAGAAAGGATAGGAATGAAAAGGAATGGAGGGGAGAGGAATGGAATAGAGAGGAAAGGAATGGAATTGAGAGGAATGGAGTGGAAAGTAATGCACTGGAATGGTATGGAATGGAATTGAATTGAATGGAGTGGAATAGAGTGGAGAGGAATGGATTGAAATGGAAATGAGTGGAATGGAGTGTAATGGAATGACTAGGAATGGAATGGAGAGGAATGGAGAAGAATGGAATGGAATGGAATGGAAAGGAGAGGAATGGAATGGAAGGGAGAGGAATGGAATGAAATGGAATGGAATCGAATGGGTGAAATGGAATGCAGTGGAGATGAAGGGAATGATATTAAATGGAGTGGAATGGAATGGAGAAGAATGGGATCAAATGGAATGCACGGAATGAAAAGGAATGGAGAACAATGGATTGGAATGGAATGGAAAGGTGAGGAAAGGAATGGTTTGGAGTCGAATGGAAAGGAATTGAGTGGAATGGAATAGAGAGGAATGGAAAGGAATGAGTCCAATAAAATGCAATGGATTGCAGAGTAAGGGAGAGGAATGGAATTGAGAAGAATGAAATGTAATGGAGTGGAACGGAATGGAACGCAATGGAATGGAATGGAAGGAAGTGGAATGGAGTGGAATGTAATAGAATGGAATGGAGAGGAATGGAATGGAATAGAGTGGTGGGGAATGGAATGGAGTGGAATGGAATGAAATGGAATGGAATGGAATGGAATGGAAGGGAGTGGAATGGAATGGAGTGGAGTGGAATGGAGAGGAAAAGAATGGAGTGGAATGGAGAGGAATGCAATGGAGAGTATTGGAATGGAGTCGAATGGAGAGGAATGGAATGGAGAGGATTGGAGAAGAATGGAATGGAATGGAGAGGAATGAAATGGAAAGAAATGGAGAGGAATGGAATGAAAAGGAATGGAGCAGAATGGAATGGAATGGAAGGAAAGGAGAGGAGTGGAGTAGAATGGAGAGGAATGGTATGGAATTTAGAGGAATGGAATGCAATGGAATAGAGAGGAATGGAATAGAATGGATTGGAATGGAATGGGAATGGAGAAAAATGGAATGGACAGTAATGGAATGGAATGAAATGGAATGGAAGATACAGCAAAGGAATGAATGCAATGGAAAGGAATGGAATAGAATGGAATGGAATGGAACGGAGAGGAACGAATTGAATGGAGATGAATGAAATGAAATGGAATCGAATGGAATATAGTTGATTGGAATGGAAAGAATGGAATGAAATTGAGAGGAATGGAAAAGAATGGAATGGAGAAATGGAAAGAAAAGAAATGGAACTGAATGGAATAGAGAGTAATAAACTGGAGAGAAATTGATTGAAGAGGAAAGGAATATACTCGAAAAGAAGGGAGAGGAAAGGAATGAAATTGAGAGGATTGCAATGGAATGGAGTGGAATGGAATGGAATGGAGTGGAATAGCATGGAATGGAGAGTAATGGAATGGAATGGAATGGGGTGGAGAGGAATGGATAGGAATGGAAAGGAGAGGAACGCAGAGGAATGGAATAGAATGGAGTGGAATGGAATGGAATGGAAAGGAATGGAATGGAAGGGAGAGGAATGGAATGGAGAGGAAAGGTGTGGAATGGAGAGGAATGGAGTGGAATAAAAGGTAGTGAAACGGAATGGAGCAGAGTGATATGCGTTGGAATGGAATGGAGAGTAATGGAATCGAATGGATTGCAATGGAATTATAAGGAATGGAGAACAATGGAAAGGGATGGAATAGATTGGAGAGGAATTGAATGGAATGGAGTGGGATGGATTGGAATGGAGAGGAAAGGAATGGAATTGAGTGGAATGGAGAGGAATGGAATGGAATGGAAGTGAGTGGAATGCTGTGTAATAAAATGGAGAGGAATGGAATGAACTGGAATTGAATGCAAGGGAAAGGAAAGGAATGAAGAGGAATGGAGGGAACGGGAATGGAATGGAGAGAAAAGGAATGGAATGTAAGGGAATGGAGTAGTAAGGAAAGCAATGGAACACAATGGAGTGGAATGGTATAAAATGGAATGGAATTGAGAGGAATGGAATGGAATTGAATGGAATGGAGTGGAATAGCGTGGAGAGGAATGGATTGGAATTGAAATAAACGGAATGGAGTGTAATGGACGGAGAGGAATGGAATGGAGAGGAATGGAGAGACATAAAATGGAATGGAATGGAATGAAATGGAATAGAATGGAATAGAGAGGAATGAAACGGAATGGAAGGGAATGGAATTGAATGGAGTGAAATGGAAAGGAGTGGAGATGAAAGGAATGGAATGAAATGGAGCGGAATGGAATGGAGAAGAATGGAATCGAATGAATTGCAATGGAATGGAAAGTAATACAGAACAATCGAATGGAATGGAATGAAGTGGAAAGAAATGGAATGGAGTCGAACGGAATGGAATTGAGTGGAATGGAATGGAGAAGAATGGAAAGGAATGAGTGGAATGGAATACGAAGTAATGGAGAATAAGGGAGAGGAATGGAATTTAGAGGAAGGGATTGTAATGGAGTGGAACGGAATGGAATGCAATGGAATGGAATTGAATGTAGTGGAAAGAAGTGGAATGGAATAGAATGGAATGGAGAAGAATGGATGGAATGGAGTGGAGTGGAATGGAATGGAATTGAATGGAAAGGAATGGAAAGGAATGGAAGGGAGTGGAATGGAATGGAATGGATTGGAATGGAATGGAATGGATGGAATAGCGTGGAATGGAAAGGAATGGGATGGAATGGAAGGAATGGAGTAAAGAGGATTGGAATGGAGTGGAATGGAGAGGAATGGAGTGGAATGGACTGTAATTGAGAAAATGGATTGGAATGGAATGGAGAGGAAAGGAATGGAATAGATTTGAATGTAAAGGAATTGAGTGCAATGGAATAGAGAGGAATGGAAAGGAATTAATCTAAAGGAATGCAAAGGAATGCAGAGTGAGGGAGAAGAATAGAAAGGAGAGTAATGAAATGCAGTGGAGTGGAACGGAATGGAATGCAATGGAATGGAATGGAAGGAAGTGGAATGGGATGGAAAGGAATAGAATGGAATGGAGAGGAATGGAATGGAATGGAGTGGTTGTGGCATGGAAAGAAGTGGAATGGAATGGAATGGAGCGGAATGGAATGGAGAGGAATGGAAAGGAATGGAAGGGAGAGGAATGGAATGAAATGGACAGAAATGGGATGGAATGGCGAAGAATGGAAAGGAATGAAATGGAATGGAATGGAAAGGAGAGGAATGGAAGGAGAGAAATAAAATGGAGTGAAATGGAGAGGAATGCAATTTAATGTAAAGGAATGGAATGGAATGGAAAGGAATGGAGAGGAATGGAATGGAGAGGAATGGGATGGAATGGAAAGGAGTGGACGGAATGGAGAGGAATGGAATAGAATGAAAAGGAATGGAATGGAATGGAGTGAAATGGAAGGAAATGGATTTGAATGTACTGGAATGGGACGGAATGGAATGGAAAGGAGAAGAATGGAATCTAATGAAATGCAATGGAATGGAAAGTAAAGGGGAACAATGGAATGGAATGGAATTGAATGGAATGGAATGGATTCGAATGGAAAGGAATAAATGTAATAATGCAATGTAATAGAAAATAAGGGAGAGGAATGGAATAGAGAGGAAAGGAATGTAATGGAGTGGATCGCAATGGAATTCAATGGAATGGAATTGAATGGAGTGGAAAGGAGTGGAATGGAATAGAATGGAATAGAGAGAAATGGAATAGAATGGATTGGAGTGGAATGGAATCGAGTGGAATGGAATGGAATGGAGAGTAATGGAATGAAATGGAATTGAATGGAGAGGAATGGAATGGAAAGGAATGGAGTGGAATGGAATGGAGTAGATTGGGGAATGGAATGGAATGGATGGAATAGCGAGGAATCGAAAGGAATGGTATGGAATGGATGGAATGGAGAGGAATGGAATTAAGAGAATTGAAATGGAGGGGAATGGAGAGTAATTGAATGGAATGGAATTGAATGGAGAACAATGGATTATAATAGAATGGAATGGATTGGAAAGGATTGGAATGGAGTCATATGGAATGGAATTGAGAGGAATGAAATGTAATGGATTGGAACGGAATGAAATCTAATGGAAAGGAATGGAAGGAACTGGAATGGGGTGGAAAGGAATAGAATGGAATGGAGAGGAATAGAATGGAATGAGTGGAACGGAATGGAATCTAATGGAATGGAATGGAAGGAATTGGAATGGGGTGGAAAGGAATATAATTGAATGGAGAGGAATGGAATGGAATGAGTGGTGTGTAAAGGAATGGAATTTAATGGAATGGAATGGAATTGAACGGAGAGGAATGGAATGGAATGTAGAGGAATGGAATAGAGAGGAATGGAATGAAATGGACAGAAATGCAATGGAATGGCGAGGAATGGAAAGGAGCGGAATGACATGGAATGGAAAGGTGAGGAAAGGAGGAGAGGAATAAAATGGAGTGGAATTTAGAGGAATGTAAGGTAATGTCATGGAATGGAATGGAATGGAAGGAATCTAATGGATAGAAATGGAATGGAATGGAATCGAATGGGTTATAGTTGATTGGGATATAAAGAATGGAATGGAATGGAGAGTAATGGAATGGAATGGAAAGAAGAGGAATGGGATGGAATAGAAAGGAGTGGACGTAATGGAGAGGAATAGAATAGAATGAAAAGCAATGGAATGCAATGGAGTGAAATGGAAGGAAATGGATTTGAGTGGAATGGAATGGAATGCAATGGAATGGAATGGAATGGAGTGGAAGGAATTTGAATGGAATGGAGTGCCATGGAATGTAATGGAATAGAATGGAGGGGAATGGAATGGAGAGGAATGGAATGGAATGAAAAGGAATGGAATAGAAAGGAAAGGAGATGAATGGAATGGAATTGAGATGTATGTAATGAAATGGAATTGAATGGAAAAGAATGAACTGAAATGAAAAGGAATGGAGAGGACTGTAATGGAATGGAGAGGAATAGAATGGAATGGAATCGAATGGATCATAGTTGATTGGAAGGGAAAGAATGGAATGGAATGGAGAGCAATGGAATTGAATGGAAAGGAGAGGAATGGAAAGGTGAGAAATGGAATGGAATGGGATGGAAAAGAATGGTGTGGAATAGAGAGGAATATAATGGAGAGGAGATGAATGGAGAGGAAAGGAATGGAAGGGATATTAATGGAATGAAATGGAGAGGACTGGAATGGAATGGAGTGAAATAGCATGGAATGGAGAGAAATGGAAGGTAGTGGAATGGAATGGAGTGGATTGTAATGGAATGGAATGGAATAGATGGAATAGCAAAGAATGGAAAGGAATGGAATAGAATGGAATGGAATGGAAAGTAGAGGAATGGAATGGAGAGGATTCGAATGGATTGGAATGGAGAGGAATGAAATGGAAAGAAATGGAGAGTAATGGAATGGAAAGGATTGGAATGTAATGGAATGGAGAGGAATGGAATAGAATGGAATGGAATGAAGTTGAATGAAATTGAGAAGAATGGAATGGAGAGGAAAGGAATAGAATGGAGAAAAATGAAATGTAATGGAATGCAGTGGAATGGAATGTATTGGAATGAAATGGATTGCAATGGAATGGAGAGCAATGGAATCCAAAGGATTGCAATGGAATAAAAATTAATGGAGAACAATGGAATGGAATGGAATGGAGAGGAAAGAAAAGGAATGGAGTCGAATGAAGTGGAATTGAGTGGAATGGAAGGGAGAGTAATGCAAAGGAATTAATGTAATGGAATGCAAAGGAATGCAGAGTAAGGGAGAGAAATGGAATGGAGACGAATGGAAAGAAATGGAATGGAAAGGAATGGAATGGAAAGGATGGAAATGGAATGGAATGAAGAGGAATGGAATGGAATAGAGAGGAATGAATTGGAAAGAAACGGAGAGAAATGGAATTGCGTGGAAAAGAATGCACTAAAAAGACAGGAATGTATTGCAATGGAATGGAATGGGATGGAATTTAATGGAGAAGAATGGAATAGATGCATGGAATGGAATGGAATGGAATTGAGAGTAATGGAATGCAGAGAAATGGAGGGGAATGGAATGCAATGGAATGGAGAAGAATGGAATAGAATGGAATGGAATTATATGGAATGGAGAAGAAAGCATTGGAGTGAAATGGATTGAATGGAAAGGAATTGAATGGATTGGAATGGAATAGAATGGAATGGAGAGGAATGGAATGGAATGGAGTGGAGTGGAATGGAATGGAGGGGAAAGGAATGGAATGGAAAGGAATGGAATGGAATGGAAGGGAGTGGAATGGAATGGAGTGGATTGGAATGGAATGGAATGGTGTGGATGGAATAGTGAGGAATGGAAAGGAATGGAATGAATGGAATGGAATGGAGAGGAATGGAATGGAATGGAGAGGAAGGGAATAGAATATAATGGAATGGAATGGAGTGGAATAGAATCGAAAGTAATGGAATGGAATATAGAGCAATGGAATGGAATACAATGGAGAGGAATGGAATAGAAGGGAATGGAATGGAATGCAGAGGAATGGAGTGGAAAGGAATGCAGTGAAACGCAATGGAATGGAATGGTATGGAATGGAAGGGAAAGGAGAGGAATGTAATGGAATTGAATGGAATGCAGTGTAATAGAGTGGAGAGGAAAGGAATGGAAAGGAAATGAATGAAACTGAGTGTAACAGAAAGGAGAAGGATGAAATGGTGAGGAATGGAATGGAATGGAATGGAGAGGAATGGAATGGTATGGAATGGATTGGAAGGGAATTGAATGTAGTGAAACGGAATGGAGTGGAGATGAAGAGAATGGAATGATATGAAATGGAATAGATTGGAGAGGAATGGAATAGAATGGAATGAAAAGTAATAGAGATCCAGAGACCTGGAATAGAATGAAGAAGAAAGGAATGGAATGGAGTCGATAGAAATGTAATTGAGTGGAACGGAATGGATAGGAATGGAAAGAAAAGAATCGAATGGAATAAATGGAATGGAGAGTAATGGAGAGGAAAGGAATGGAGAAGAATGGAATGTAATGAAGTGGGACAGAATTAAATGCAATGGAAGCGAATGGAATGGAGTGAAATGCAGTAGAATGGAATGGAATGGAATGGAGAGCAATGGATTGGAATGGAGTGGAGGGAAATGGAATGGAGTGGAATGCTTTGGAACAAAATTGAATGGAAGGAATGGAATCAAGTTGAAGGGAGTGGAATAGAATTGAGTGAATAAGAATGGAATGGAATGGAATGGAATGGATGGAATAGTTACGAATGGAAAGGAATGGAAAGTAACGGAATGGAATGGAGATGAATGGAATGGAGAAGATTCGAATGGAGTGGAGTAGAGAGGAATGGAATTGAGAAGATTGGAGAAGAATGGAATGAAATGGGGAGAAATGAAATGGAAAGGAATGGGAGGAAAGAAGAGGAATGGAATAGAAAGGAAAAGAATGGAATGGAATAGAAAGGAAAAGAATGGAATGGAATGGAGAGGAATGGAATGCAAAGGAATGGAGAGGAATGGAATACAATGAAAAGGAAGGGAATGGAATGGAATGGAGAGTAATGGAATGGAGAGGAATGGAATACAATGGAAAGGAAGGGAATGGAATGGCATGGAGAGTAATGGAATGGAATGGAATGGAGAGGAATGGAATGGAGAGGAATGGAATGAAATGGACAGAAATGGAATGGAATGGTGAGGAATGGACAGGAATGTAATGGAATAGAATAAAAAGAGAAGAATGGAAGTAGAGGAATAGATCGAGTGGAATAGAGAGGAATGGAATGGAATGGAATGGAGTGGTATGGAATGGAGAGGAACGGAATGAATGGAATGGAAAGGAGTAGATGGAATGGAGAGGAATGGAATAGAATGAAAAGGAATGGAATGGAATGGAGTGAAGTGGAAGGAAATGGATTTGAATAGAATGGAGTTGAATGGAATGGAGTGGAAGGGAAATGAATGGAATGTAGTGCAATGGAATGGAATGGAATAGAATTGAGGGAAATGGAATTGAGAGGAAAGGAATGGAATGGAAAAGAATGAAATGGAATGGAACGGAGATGAATGTAATGGAATGGAGAGGAATGGAAAGGATGGAATAGAATGGAACTGAATGGAAGTGAATGGGGTGAAATGGAAAGGAATGGAAAGGAATGGAATGGAATGGAATGGAATGGAGTGGAATTGAATGGAGAGGACTGGAATGGAATGGAAAGGAGTGGAATGGAGTGGAGAAAAATGGAATGGAATGGAATACAGTGGAACAGAATGGAGTGGAATGAAATGGATTGTAATGGAATGGAGAGTAATGGAATCCAATGAATTACAATGGAATAAAAAGGAATGGAGAACAATGGAATGGAAAGGAATGGATTGGAGAGGAATGGAAAGGAATGGAGTGGAATGGAATGGCTTGGAGAGGAATGGAATGGAATGGAGAGGAATGGAACGGAATGTCAAAAAATGAAATGGAGAGGAATGGAGTGGAAAGGAAAGGAAAGGAATGGAATGGAATGGAAAGAATAGGAATGGAATGGAATGAAGAGGAATGGAATGGAATGGAGAGGAATGGATTGAAATGCATCGGAGAGGAATGGAATTGAGAAGAGTGAAATACACTAAAAAGATAGGAATTCATTAGAATGGAATGGAATGGAATGGAATTTAATGGAGAGGAATGGAATGGAATGAATGGAATGTAATGGAAAGGAATTGGGAGAAATGGAGAGGAATGTAATGCACAGGAATGGAGAAGAAAAATGCAATGGAATGGAGAGAAATGGAATAGAATTAAATGGAATGGAGAAGAAAGCAATGGAGCAAAATGAATTGAATGGAATGGAATGGAGTGGAATGGAATAGAATGGAATGGAGAGGAACGGAATGGAATTGGGTGGAGTGGAATGGAATGGAGTGGAAAAGAATGGAATGGAATTCAATGGAGAGGAATGGAATGGAAGGGAATGGATTGAATAGCGAGGAATGGAGAGAAATGGAATGGAATGGAAAGGAGAGGAATGGAGTGGAGAGGATTGGAATTGTATGGAATGCAGAGGAATGGAATGGAATGTCATCGAATGGAATGGAGAGGACTGTAGAAGAATGGAAAGGATTGGAGAGAAATGAAATGGAAAGAAATGGAGAGTAATGGAATGAAAAGGATTGGAATGGAATGGAATGGAGAGGAATGGAATGGAATGGAATGGAATGGAATGGAATGGAATGGAATAGAGAGGAATGGAATGCAATCGAATGGAGAGGAATGGAATGGATTGGAGAGGAATGGAATGCAATGGAATGGAGAGGAATGGAATAGAATGGAATGGAATGGAACTGAATAGAATGGAGCGGAATGGAATGGAATGGAATGGAGAGGAATAGAATGGAGAAGAATGGAATGAAATGGACAGAAGTGGAACGGAATGACGTGGAATGAAAGGAATGGAGTGGAAAGGAATGGAGAAGAAAGCAATGGAGAGGAATAGAATGGAATGGAATGAAAAGGAATGTAAGGGAATGTAAAGAAATGGAATGGAATGCTGAGGTAAGGAATTAATGTAAAGGAATGGAATCGAATAGAATGGGGTTAAATGGCATGGAATGGAGAGGAATGGATTTAAATTGAATGGAGTGGAATAGAGTGGAGAGGAATTGAATAGAATTGAAATGAATGGAATGGAGTGAAATAAAATAAGAGGAACGGAATGGACTGGAATTGAATGGATTGGAAAGAAAGGAATGAGGAGAAATCGAGGTTAGGGCAATCGAATGGAGAAGAAAGGAATCAAATGGGGAGGAATGGGGTGGAAAGAAATGCAGTGGATCACAATGACGTGGAATGATATGGAATGGAATGGAATATAAAGGAATGGAATGGAATTGAATGGAATGGCGGGGAATAGAGTGGAGAGGAATGGAATAGAATGGAAATGAACGGAATGGAGTGTAATGGAATGGAGAGAAATGGAATGGACAGGAATGGAACGGAATGCAATGGAATGGATAGGAATGGAATGGAATGGAGAGGAATGGAATGGAATGGAATGGAATGCAATCGAATGGAGTGAAATGGAATGGCATTGAGATAAAGTAATGGAATGAAAGGAATGGAATGGAATGGAGAGGATGGAAGCGAATGGAATGCAATGGAATGGAAAAGTATGGAGAATAATGGAATGGAATGGAATGGAAAGAAATGGAGAGGAAACAATTAGAATGGAGTCGAATGGAATGGAATTCAGTGGAATGGAATGGAGAGGAATGGAAAGGAATGAATCTAATGGAATGAAATAGAATGGAGAGTAAGGGAGAGGAATGGAATGGAGAGGAATGGAATGGAATGGAATGCAATGCAATGGAATGCAATACAATGGAATGGAATGGAGTAAAATGGAATGGAAAGGAATGGAATAGAGTGGAGTGGAATGGAATGGAGTGGAAAGGAATGGAATGCAAAGGAATGAAATGGAATTGAATTGAATGGAGAGGAGTGGAATGTAATGGGATGGAGTGGAATGGAATGAAGTGGATTGGAATGGAATGGAATGGGATGGATGGAATAGCGACGAATGGAAAGGAATGGAATGGGATTGATTGGAAAGGAGAAGAATGGAAAAGAGAGGATTGGAATGGAGTCGAAAGCAGAGAAATGGAATGGAATGGAGAGGACTGTAGAATAATGGAAAGGAATGGAGAGGAGTGAAATGGAAAGAAATGCAGAGTAATGGAATGGAGAGGATTGGAATGAAATGGAAAGAAGAGGAATGGTATGGATGGAATGGACTGGAAGGAAAGGAGAGGAATTGAATAGAATGGAGAGGAATGGAATGGGATGGATAGGAATGGACTGGAAAGGAATGGAGAGGAATGGCATGCAAAGAATGGAGAGGAATGGAATAGAATGGAATGGAATGGAAAGGAATGGAGAGGAATGGAAGGTAGAGTAATGGAATGGAATGGAAGATAGAGCATTTGAATGGAATACAATGGAAAAGAATGGAATAGAATGGAATGGAATGGAATGGAGAGGAATGGAATGTAGAGGAATGAAATAGAATGGAACTGAATGTAATGTACTTGATAGGAATGGAAAAAATGGAATGTAATGGAGTGGAATGCAGTGAAATGGAATGGAATAGAGAGGAATAAGAGGGAGAGAAATTGAATGGAAAGGAAAGGAATGGAATTTAACGGAGGAGGGAAGAATGGAATGAAATGGAGCGGATTGGAATGGAATGGAATAGAATGGAGTGGAGAGGAATGGAATGGAGTGGATTGGAATGGAGAGCAATGGAATGGAGAGGAATGGAATGAAATGGACAGAAATGGAATGGCATTGCAAGGAATGGAAATTAATGGAATGGAATGCAGACTGGAATGTAATAGAATGGAGTGGAATTAAATGGAATGGAATGGACAGGAATAAATGGAGCAGAGTGGATAGAATGGAATGGAATGGAGAGGAATTGAATGTAATGGAGTCTTATGGAATGGAAAAGAATGGAATGGACTGTACTGAAATGGATTGGATAGAATAGGAGTGAAGAGGAATGGAAGGGAGAGGAATGGAATGGAAAGGAAAAGAATGGAATGTAGAGGAATGAAGTGGAATGAAATGCAGTGGAACGGAATGAAGAGTAATGGAATCTAATGAATTGCAATGGAATTTAAAAGAATGGAGAACATTGGAATGGGATGGAATGGATTGGAGAGGAATGGAATGGAATGGAGAGGAATGGAATGGAATGGAGTGGAAAGGAATGGAAAGGAGAGGATGGAATAAAATGTAAAGACATGGAATTGAATGGATAGGAATGGATTAGAATGGAACGGAATGGAGAGGAATGAAAGGGAAGGGAGTGGAAAGGAACGTAATGGAAAGGAGAATATGGAATGGAATGAAATGGAGAGGATTGGAAGAGAATGGAGAGGAATGCAATGCAATGGAGACGAATAGAATGGAACGGAATGGGGAAATACAGAAAGGAATGAAATGGAAAGGAATGGAGAGGAATGGAGTGGAATGGAAAGGAATGAAGAGGAATGGAATAGAAAGGAACTGGGAGTAATAGATTGGAATGGAATGGAATGGAGAGGAAAGGAGAGGAATGGAATGGAATTAAATGGAATGGAGAAGAAAGCAATGGAGCAGAATGGATTGAATGGAATGGAGTGGAATTGAATAGAATGGAATGGAGATGATTGGAATGGAATGGAGTGGAGTGGAATGGAAAGGAGTGGATTGGAATGAAATGGAATGGAATTGATGTAATAGCGATGAAAGGAAAGGCAAGAATGGACTGGAATGGAATGGAATTGAATGGAGAGGAATGGAATGGAAAGGAAAGGGGTGAAATAGAATGGAGAAATTTGGAATGGAATGCATGGAATAGCAAGGAATGGAAAAAAATGGAATGGATTGGAATGGAATGTAGAGGATTGGAATGGAGTGGAATGAAGAGGAATGAAATGGAATGTCATGGAATGGAATGGAGAGGATTGTAGAAGAATGGAATGGAAAGGGGAAGAATGAAATGGAAAGAAATGGAGAGTAATGGAATGGAGAGAATTGGAATGTAATGGAATGGAGAGGAATGGAATGGAAGGAAAGAAGAAAAATTGAATAGCATGGAGAGGAATGTAATGTAATGGAGAGAAATGGAATGGATTGGAATGAAGAGAAATGGAATGCAATGGATTGAAGATGAAGGGAATAGAATATAATGGAATGGAAAGGAATGGAATGGAGAGGAATGGGATGGAGAGTAATGGAATTGAATGGAATATAGAGCAATGGAATGGAATACAATGGAGAGAAATGCAATAGAAGGGAATGGAATGGAATTGAGAGGAATGGAATGGAATGGAACGGAATGGAATGAAAGAAATTGAATGGAATGGAATCGATTGGAATGTACTTGATTGGAATGGAAATAATTGAGTGGAATGGAGAGGAATGGAAAGGAATGGAATGGAATGGAGAGGAGTGGAAAGGAGAGAAATGGAATGGAATTGAATTGAAAGGAATAGAGAGGAATAGAATGGAGAGGAATTGAATGGAGAGGAAAAGAAAGGAATTTAATGGAATAGAGAGGAATCGAATGAAATGGAGAGGATTGGAATGAAATGGAGTGAAATGGAGAGGAATGGCATGTAATGGAATGGAATAGATTGGAGTGGAACCGAATGGAATGGAGCGGAATGTAAGGAAATGGAATGGAATAGATTGGAGTGGAACCGAATGGAATGGAGCGGGATGTAAAGAAATGGAATGGAGAGGAATGGAATGAAATGGATAGAAATGGAAAGGAATGGCGAGGAATGGAAAGAAATGGGATAGAATGGAATGGAGAGAAAAGGAATGGAGAGGAATAGAATGGAGTGGAATAGAGAGGATTGTGATGGAAAGTAATGGAATACAGAGGAATGGAATGAATGGAAAGGAATGGAATTTTATCGAATGGCCTAAAATAAAATGGAATGGAGTTGAATGGAATTGAAAGGAATGGAGTGAAATATAGTAGTGGGGAATGGAATGGAATGAAAATGAATGGAATGGAGTGTAAAGGAATGGAGAGGAATGAAATGGACTGGAATTGAAAGGAATGGAAAGGAAAGGAATGAAGAGGCATGGAGGGGGAGAGGAATGGAATGGAGAGGAAAGGAATTGAATGTAGGGGAATGAAGCGGAAAGGAATGCAGTGAAACGCAAGGAGGGGAATGGTATGGAATGGAACGGAATGGAGAGGAATGGAATGGAATTGAATGGAGTGCAGTGGAGTAGAGTGAAGAGGAAAAGAATGGAAAGGAAATGAATGAAATTGAGTGTAATGGAATGGAGAGGAATGAAATGGAGAGGAATGGAGAAGAATGGAACGAAATGGAATGGAATGGAGAGGAATGGAATGGAGAGAAATGGAATGGAATGGAAGGGAATCGAATGTAGTGAAATGGAATGGAATGGAGTGGAGATGAAGAGAATGGATGATATGGAATGGAATGGAAAGGAGAGGAATGGAATTGAATGGAATGCCATGGAATGGATAGTAATGGAGAGCCATGGAACTGGAATGGAATGGAGAAGAAAGGAATTGAATGGAGTCGATTGGAATGTAATTGAGTGGAACGGAATGGATAGAAATGGAAAGGAAAGAATAGAATGGAGTGGAATGTATTGGCATGGAATGGAGAGGAATGGAATGGAATGGAGTGGAGGGAAATGGAATGGAGTGGAATGGTTTGGAACAAAATTCAATGGAGAGGAATGGAATCAAATTGAAGGGAATGGAATGGAATTGAGTGGATTGGAATGGAATGGTATGGATGGAATAGCGAGGAATGGAATGTAATGGAAAGGAATGGAATGAAATGGAATGGAGAGGTATGGAATGGAAATGAATGGAATGGAGAGGATTCTAATGGAGTGGAATAGAGAGGAATGGAATGGAATGGAATGAAATGGAATGGAGAAGATTGGAGAAGAATGGAATGGATTGGAGAGGAATGGAATGGAATGGAATGGAATGGAAGGAAAAGAGAGGAATGGAATAGAAAGGAGAAGAATTGAATGGAATGGAGAGGAATGGAATGGAATGGAATAAAGAGGAATGGAATACAATGGAATGAATAGGAAAGGAATACAATGGAATGGATGGTAATGGAATGGAATGGAGAGTAATAGAATGGAATGGAATGGAGAGTAATGAAAAGGAGAGGAATGGAATGAAATGGAGAGAAATTGAAAGGAATGGCAAGGAATGGACAGGGATGTAAAGGAATGGAATGGAAAGAGAGGAATGGAAGTAGAGTAATAGAATCAGGTGGAATGGAGAGGAATGGAATGGAATGGAGAGGTATGGAATGGAGAGGAATGGAATGAATGGAATGGAATGGAAGGGAGTAGATGGAATGGAAAGGAATGGAGTGGAAAGAAAAGGAATGGAATGGAATGGCGTGAAATGGAAGTAAATGGATTTGAATGGAATGGAATTGAGTGGAATGGAATGGAGTGGAAGGGATTTGAATGGAATGTAGTGACATGGAATGGAATGGAATAGAATTGAGGGGAATGAAATTAAGAGGAAGAGAATGGAATGGAAAAGAATGAAGTGGAATGGAAAGAAGATGAATGTAATTGAAGGGAGAGAAATGGAAAGGACGGAATAGAATGGAACTGAATGGAAGCGAATAGAGTGAAATGAAAAGAAATTGAGAGGAATGGAATGGAATGGAGTGGAATTGAATGGAGAGGACTGGAATGGAATGGAATGGAGTGGAATGGAATGGAGAAGAATGGACTGGAGAGGAAAGGAATGGAATGGAGAAATGGAATGGAATGGAATGCGGTGGAACAGAATGTAGTGGAATGAAATGGATTGTAATGGAATGGGGAGTAATGGAATCCAATGGATTGCAATGGAATAAAAAGGAATGGAGAACAATGCAATGGAATGGAATGGATTGGAGAGGAATGGAAAGGAATGGAGCGGAATGGAATGGCCTGGAGAGGAAAGGAATGGATTGGAGAGGAATGGACTGAAATGTCGTGGAATGGAATGGAGAGGAATGGAGTGGAATGGAATGAAAAGGAAAGGAATGGAATGGAAAGAATAGGAATGCAATGGAATGAAGAGTAATGGAACAGAATGGTGAGTAATGGATTGAAATGGAATGGAGAGGAATGGAATTGAGAGGAGTGGAATACAATAAAAAGATAAGAATGTATTAGAATGGAATGGAATGGAATGGAATTTAATGGAGAAGAATGGAATGTAATGAATGGAATGTAAAGGAATGGAATGGAGATAAATGGAGAGGAATGTAATGCAGGGGAATTGAGGGGAATGGAATGCAATGGAGTGAAGAGGAATGGAATAGAATGGAATGGAATTAAATGGAATGGAGAAGAAAGCAATGGAGTGGAATGGATTGAATGGAATGGAATGGAATGGAATGGAGTGGAATGGAATAGAATAGAATGGAGAGGAATGAAATGGAATGGAGTGGAGTGGAGTGGAATGGAATGGAGTGGAAAGAATTGGAATGGAATGAAATTGAATGGAGAGGAATGGAATGGAATGGATTGAATAACGAGGAACGGAGTGAAATGGAATGGAATGGAATGGAAAGGAGAGGAATGGAATGGAGAGGATTGGAATAGAATTTCATGGAATGGAATGGGGAGGACTGTAGAAGAATGGAATCGAATGGAGGGAAATGAAATGGAAAGAAATGGAGAGTAGTGGTATGAAAAGTATTGGAATGGAACGGAATGGAGAGGAAAGGAATAGAATGGAATGAAAGGAAAGGAGAGGAATGGAAAAGACTGGAGAGGAATGGAATGGAATGGTGAAGAATGGAGTGGAATCGAATCGAATGGAATGGAGAGGAATGGAATGCAATGGAATGAAGAGGAATGGAATAGATTGGAATGGAATGGAAAGGAATGAAATGGAGAGTAATGGAATGGAATGGAGTTGAATGGTATATAAAGCAATTGAATGGAATACAATGAAGAGGTATGGAATACAATGGAATGGAATGGAATAGAGAAGAATGGAATGGAATGGAATAGAATGGTATGTACATGATTGGAATGGAAAGAATGGAATGGAATGGAGATGAAAGGAATGGAATGAAATGGAAAGGAATGGAAAGGAGAGAAATGGAATGGAATGGAGAAGAATAGAATGGAGAGGAATTGAATGGAAAGGAAAGGAATGGAATTTAACGGAAGAGAGAAGAGTGGAAAGAACTGGAGAGGATTAGAATGGAATGGAGTGTAATATAGAGGAATGTAATGTAATGGAATGGAATAGAATGGAGTGGAACCGAATAGAATGGAGCGGAATGGAATGGAATGGAATAGAGAGGAATAGAATGTAGAGGAAAGGAATGAAATTGACAGAAGTGGAATGGAATGGCGTGGAATGGAAAGAAATGGAATGGAATGGAGAGGAATAGAATGGAATGGAATGGATTGGAGAGGAATGTGATGGAATGTAAGGGAATGGAATGGAATGCAGAGGAATGGAATGGAATGGAAATGAATCAAATGGAGTGAAATGGAATGGGATGGAAAGGAATGGAATTGAATTGAGTGGAGTGGAATAGAGCGGAGAGGAATTGAATTGAATTGAAATGAGTGGAATGGAGTGAAATAAATTGGAGAGGAATGGAATGGACTGTAATTGAATGGAGTGAAAAGGAAAGAAATGAGGAGAAATGAAGGCTAGGGCAATGGAATGGAGAGGAATTGAGTGGAAAGTAATGCAGTGGATTGCAATAAAGTGGAATGATATGGAATGGAATGGAATATAGAAGAATGGAAAGGAATTGAATGGAATGGAGTGGAATAGAGTGGAGAGGAATGGAATGGAATGGATATGAATGGAATGGAGTGTAATGGAATGGAGAGAAATGGAATGGAGAGGAATGGAACGGAATGGAATGGAGTGGATAAGAATGGAATGGAATGGAGAGGAATGGAATGGAATGGAATGCAATCGAATGGAGTGAAATGGAATGGCGTTGAGATGAAGGGAATGGAATGAAATGGAATGGAATGGAGAGGAAGGGAAACGAATGGAATGCAATGGAATGGAAAAAATGGAGAATAATGGAATGGAATGGAATGAAATGGAGAGGAAACAAATAGAATGGAGTCGAATGGAATGGAATTCAGTGGAATGGAACGGAGAGGAATGGAAAGGAATGAATCTAATGGAATGAAATGGAATGGAGAGTAAGGGAGAGGAATGGAATGGAGAGGAAGGTAATGGTAGGAGTGGAACGGAATGGAATGCAATGTAATGTAATGGAAAGCAGTGGAGTGGAGTAAAATGGAATGGAAAGGAATGGAATGGAATGGAATTGAATTGAATGGAGAGGAATGGAATGGAATGTAAGGGAGTAGAATGGAATGAAGTGGATTGGAATGGAATGGGATGGATGGAATAGCAAGTAATGGAAAGGAATGGAATGGAATGGAATGGAAAGGAGAGGAATGGAAGGGAGTGGATTGGAATGGAGGGGAATGGAGAGGAATGGAATAGAATGGAATGGAGAGGATTGTAGAAGAATGGAAAGGAATGGATAGGAATGAAATGGAAAGAAACGGAGAGTAATGGAATGGAGAGGATTGGAATGAAATGGAAAGGGGAGGAATGGTATAGAATGGAATGGAATGGAAGAAAAGGAGAGGAATTGAATGGAATGGAGAGGCATGGAATGGGATGGATAGGAATGGTTTAGAAAGGAATGAAGAGGAATGGAATGCAAAGGAATGGAGAGGAATGGAATAGAATGGAATGGAATGGAAATGAATGGAGAGGAATGGAACGGAGAGTAATGGAATGGAATGGAATGGAAGTAATGGAGCATTTGAATGGTACCATTTGAATGGTATCGAATGGAAAGGAGTGCAATAGAATGGAATGGAATGGAATGGAGAGGAATGGAAGGGAATATAGAGGAATGAAATGGAATGGAACTGAATGTAGTGTACATGATTGGAATGGAAAAAAGAATGGAATGGAGAGGAATGGAATTGAGTGGAATGCAATGGATTGGAATGAAATAGAGAGGAAAAGGATGGAGAGGAATTGAATGGATAGGAAAGGAATGGAATTAACGGAGGATAGAGAAATGGAATGAAATGGAGAGGATTGGAATGGAATGGAATGGTATCAAGAGGAATGGAATGGAATGGAATGGTATAGAATGGAGTGGAGAGGAATGGAATGGAATGGAAAAAAGGAATGGAATGTAGAGGAACGGAATGAAATAAACAGAAACGGAATGGCATGGTAAAGAATGGAAATTAATGGAATAAAACGGAGTGAAATGGAGAGGAATGGAGTGGAGTGGAATAGAACGGAGTGGAATGGACGGGAATGTAATGAAATGGAATGGAATGGAATGAACAGGAATGGAATGAATTGAATGGAATCTATGGAATGGAATGGACAGGAATTGAATGGAATGGAGTGGAATGCAATGGAATGAAAAGGAATGGAATGGAATGGAACGAAGAGAAATGGAATTGCGAGGAAGGGAATGCACTGAAAAGATAGATATGCATTAGAAAGGAATGGAATGGAATTGATTGGAATGGAATGGAGAGTAATGGATGGATTGAATGGAATGGAATGGAGAGGCAAAGAGAGGAATGAAATGGACAGGAATTGAGAGGAATGGAATGGAGTGGAATGGAATAGAATGGAATGGAATTAAATGGAATGGACAAGAAAGAAATGGAGTGGAATGGATTGAATGGAATGGAATGGAGAGAAATTGAATGGAATGGAGTCTTATGGAACAGAAAAGAATGGAATGGACTGTACTGGAATGGATTAGGAAGAATAGGAATTAAGAGGAATGGAAGGGAGAGAAAAAGAATGGAATGTAGAGGAATGAAGTGGAAGGAATGCAGTGGAACGAAATGGAGAGTAATGGAATCTAACGGATTGCAATGGAATTAAAAGGAATGGAGAACATTGGAATGGGATGGATTGAATTGGAGAGGAATGGAATGGAATGGAATGGAATGAAAAGGAGAGGAATGGAACGGAATGGAGAGGAATGGAAGGGAATGGAGTGGAAAGGAATGTAATGGAATGGAGGAAATGGAATGGAATGAAATGGAGAGGAACGGAATAGAATGGAGTGGAATGTAATGCAATGGAGAGGAATGGAATGGAATGGAAGGGGAGTAATAAAATGGAATGGAATGGAGAGGAATGGAGAGGAATGGAGTTGAATGGAGTGGAATGGAGAGGAATGGAATGGAAAGAATGGAGAGGAATGGAATGGAAAGGAATTGTGAGTAATAGAATGGAATGGAATGGAGAGGATTGGAATGGATTAGAATGGAAAGGAATGGAATGGAATGTCATGGAATAGAATGGAGAGGATTGTAGAAGAATAAAATGGAATGAGGAGGAATGAAATGAAATAAATGGAGATTATCGAAATGGAGAGAATTGGAATGTAATGGAATGGAGAGGAATGGAATAGAATAGAATGGAATGGAAGTTAAGGAGACGAATTGTTTAGAATGGAGAGTAATGGAATGGAATGGAGAGGAAAGGAATGTAACGGAATGGAGAGGAATAGAATGCAATGGAATGGAGAAGAAGGGAATAGAATATAATGGAATTTAGTGGAATGGAGAGAATGGAATGGAGAGTAATGGAATGGAATGGAATGGAATATAGAGTAATGGAATGGAATACAATGGAGAGGAATGGAATAGAAGGGAATGGAATGGAATGGAGAGGAATTGAATGGAATAGAATGGAATGGAGAGTAATGGAATGGAATGGAATGGAATATAGAGTAATGGAATGGAATACAATGGAGAGGAATGGAATAGAAGGGAATGGAATGGAATGGAGAGGAATTGAATGGAATAGAATGGAATGAAGAGCAATGGAATGGAATGGAATCCATTGGAATGTACTTGATAGGAATGGAAAAATGGAGTGGAATGGAGACGAATGGCATGGAATGGAATGTAGAGGAATGGAAAGGAGAGAAATGGAATGGAATGGAAAGAACAGAGAGGAATAGAATGGAGAGGAATTGAATGGAGATGAAAGGAATGGAATTTATTGGAATAGAGAGGAATGGCAAGAAATTGAGAGAAATGGAATGGAATGAAGTGAATTGGAGAGGAATGGAATGGAATGGAATGGAATGGAATGGAATAGAATGGAGTGTAACCAAATGGAATGGAGTGGAATGGAAAGGAATGGAATGGAGAGGAATGGAATGAAATGCATAGAAATGGAACGGAATGGCGAGGAATGGCAAGGAATGGGATAGAATGGAATGGAATGGAGAGGAAAGGAACGGAGAGGAATAGAATGGAGTGGAATAGAGAGAATTGTAATGGAATGTAATGGATTGCAGAGGAATGGAATCAATGGAATGGAATGGAATTTAATCGAATGGCATGACATAAAATTGAATGGCATAGAATGGAATTGAAAGGAATGGAGTGAAATATAGTAGTGGTGAATGGAATGGAATGATAATGAATTGAATGGAGTGTAATGGAATGGAGAGGAAAGAAATGAAATGGAATTGAAAGGAATAGAAAGGAAAGGAATGAAGAAGAATGGAGGGAAGAGTAATGGAATGGAAAGGAAAGAAATGGATTGCAGAGGAATGGAGTGGAAAGGAATCCAGTGAAATGCAATGGAGGGTAATGGTATGGAATGGAAGGGAATGGAGAGGAATGGAATCGAATGACATGCAATGGAGTGGAAAGTGATGGAGAACCATGGAACTGGAAAGGAATGGAGAAGAAAGGAATGAAATGGAGTCGATTGGAATGTAATTGAGTGGAACGGAATGGATAGGAATGGAAAGGATAGAATCGAATGGAATTCAATGGAATGGAGAGGAATGGAGAGGAATGAAATGGAGAGGAATGTAATGTAATGAAATGGCACGGAATGGAATGTAATGGAAGGGAATGGAATGGAGTGGAATGCAGTGGAATGGAATGGAATGGATAGGAATAAAATGGAATGGAATGGAGGGAAATGGAATGGAATGGAATGGTTTGGAACGGAATTGAATGGAGAGGAATGGAATCGAATTGAAGAGAGTGGAATAGAATTGAGTGGATTGGAATGGAATGGTATGGAATGGATGGAATAGCAAGGAATGGAAAGGAATGGAAAGGAATGGAAGGGAATGGAATAGAATGGAGATGAATGGAATGGAGAGGATTCGAATGGAGTGGAGTAGAGAGGAATGGAATGGAATAGAATGGAAAGGAGAAGATTGGAGAAGAATGGAATGAAATGGAGAGGAATGAAATGGAATGGAAGGAAAGGAGAGGAATGGAATAGAAAGGAGAGGAATGGAATGGAATGGAGAGGAATGGAATGTAATGGAAATGGAATGGAGATGAATGGAATACAAAGGACTGGAGAGGAATGGAATACAATGGAATGGAATGGAATGGAGTGGAATGGAAAGGAGAGGAATGGAATGAAATGAACAGAAATGGAATGGAATGGTGAGGAATGGAAAGGAATGGAATGGAAAAGAAAGAATAGAATGGAATTCAATGAAATGGAGAGTAATGAAGAGGAATGGAATGAAGAGGAATGTAATGTAATGAAATGGAATGGAAAGGAATGCAATGGCAGGGAATGGAATGGAGTGGAATGCAGTGGATTGGAATGGAATGGAATGGAGAGGAATGGCATAGAATGGATTGGAGGGGAATAAAATGGAGTATAATGGTTTGGAATGGAATTGAATGGAGAGGAATGGAATCCAATTGAAGGGAGTGGATTGGAATTGAGTGGATTGGAATGGAATGGCATGGAATGGATGGAATTGTGAGGAATGGAAAAGAATGGAATGGAATGGTATGGAGAGGAATGGAATGGAGATGAAGGGAATGGAGAAGATTCGAATGGAGAGAAGTAGAGAGTAATGGAGTAGAATGGAAGGGAGAAGATTGGAGAAGAATGGAATGGAATGGAGAGGAATAAAATGGAATGGAAGGAAAGGAGAGGAATGGAATAGAAAGGAGAAGAATAGAATGGAATGGAGAGGAATGGAATGCAAAGGAATGGAGAGGAATGGAATACAATGGAATGGAGAGGAATGGAATGCAAAGGAATAGAGAGGAATGGAATGAAATGGACAGAAATGGAATGGAATGGCGAGGAATGGAAAGGAATGGAATGGAATGAAATGGAAAGAGAGGAATGGAAGTAGAGGAATTGAATCGAGTGGAATGCAGAGGAATGGAATGGAATGTAATAAAATGTGGAGGTATGGAATAGAGAGGAACCGAATGAATGGAATGGAATCGAATGGAATGGAGTAGTTGGAATGGAGAGGAATGGAATGGAATGAAAAGGAATGAAAAAGAATGGAGTGAAATGGCAGGAAATGGATTTGAATGGAATGGAATGGAGTGGATTGGAATGGAGTGGAAAGGATTAGAATGGAATGTGGTGACATGGAATGGAATGGAATAGAATTGAGGAAAATGAAATTAAGGGGAATGTAATGCAATGGAAGAGTGGAATGGAATGGAAAGGAGATAAATGTGATGGAATGGAGAGAAATGGAAAGGATAAAATAGAATGGAATTGAATGAAATCGAATGGAGTGAAATGAAAAGGAATGGAGAGGAATGGAATGGATTGCAGTGGAGTGGAATAGAATGGAGAAGAATGGAATGGAGCAGAAAGGAATGGAATGGATTGCAGTGGAGTGGAATGGAATGGAGAAGAATGGAATGGAGCGGAAAGGAATGGAATGAAGAAAAATGGAATGGAATGGAATGCGGTGGAACAGATGGGAGTGGAATGAAATGGATTGTAATGGAATGGAGAGTAATGGAATCCAATGGATTGCAATGGAATAAAAAGTAATGGAGAACAATGGAATGGAATGGAATGGATTGGAGAGGAATGGAATGGAAGGAGAGGAATGGAATGGAATATTGTGGAATGGAATGGAGAGTAATGGTGTGTAGTGGAATATAAAGGAATAGAATGGAATTGAATGGAATGGAAAGAATAGCAATGGAATAGAATGGAAAGGAATGTAGAGGAATGGATTGGAATGGAATGGAGAGGAATGGAATTGAGATGTGTGGAATGCACTAAAAAGATAGGAATGTATTAGAATGGAATGGAATGGAATTTAATGGAGAGGAATGGAATGGAATGGAATGGCATGGAGAGAAATGGAGAGGAATGTAATGCAGAGGAATGGAGGGGAATGGAATGCAATGGAATGGAGAGGAATTGAGCGCACTGGAAGGTCGTTGAGATGAAGGGAATGAAATGAAATGGAACGGAATGGAAGGGACAGGAATGGAAGCGAATAGAATGCAATGGAATGAAAAAGTATGGTGAACAATAGAATGGAATAGAATGAAATGGAGAGAAAACGAATAGAATGGAGTCAAATGGAATGGAATTCAGTGGAATTGAATGGAGAGGAATGGAAAGGTATGAATCTAATGGAATGAAATGGAATGGAGAGTAACGGAGAGGAATGGGATGGAGAGGAATGTAATGTAATGGAGTGGAACGGAATGGAATGCAATGTAATGGAGAGGAATGGAGTAAAATGGAATAGAAAGGAATGGAATGGAATGGAGTGTAGTGGAATGGAATGGAGTGGAAAGGAATGGAATGAAATGGAATGAAAAGGAACTCAATTGAATGGAGAGGCATGGAATGGAATGGAAGGAAGAGGAATGGAATGAAGTGGATTGGAATGGAATGGAATGGGATGAATGGTATAGCGAGGAATGGAAAGGAATGGAATGGAATGGAAAGAAGAGGAATGTAACGGAGAGGATTGGAATGGAGTGGAATGGAGAGGAATGGAATGGAGAGGAGTGTAGAAGAATGGAAAGGAATGGAGAGGAATGAAATGGAAAGAAATGGAGAGCAATGGTATGGATAGTATTGGAATGAAATGGAATAGAGAGGAATGGTATGGGATGGAATGGAATGGAAGGAAAAGAGAGGAATTTAATAGAATGGAGACGAATGGAATGGAATAGATAGGAATGGATTGGAAAGGAAGGGAGAGGAATGGAATAGAAAGGAATGGAGAGGAATGGAATAGAATGGAGTGGAATGGAAAGGAATGGAGAGGAATGGAATGGAGAGTAATGGAATGGAATGGAATGGAAGAGAGCATTTGAATGGAATACAATGGAAAGGAATGGAATAGAAAGGAATGGAAGGGAATGGAGAGGAATGGAAAGGAATGGAATGGAATGTAGAGGAATGGAATGCAATGGAACTGAAAATAATGTACTTGATTGGAATGGAAAGAAATGGAGTGGAATGGAGAGGAATGCAATGGAGTGGAAAGCAGTGGAATGGAATGGGGTAGAGAGGAATAGTATGGAGAGGAATTGAATAGAGAGGAAAGGAATGGAATTTAATGGAGATGAGAGGAATGGAATGAAATGGAAAGGATTGGAATGGAATGGAGTGGAACGGAGAGGAATGGAATGGAATGAAATGGAATAGGATGGAGTGGAGAGGAATGGAATGGATCAGAATGGAATGGAATGGAATGGAGAGGAATGGAACGGAGAGGAATGGAATGAAATGGACAGAATTGGAATGGCAGGATAAGGAATGGAAACTAATGGAATGGAATAAAATGGAATGGAGAGGAATGGAATGGAGAGGAATAGAATGGAGTGGAATGGAGAGGAATGTAATATAATGGAATGGAAAGAATGGAATGGAATCAATGGAATGGAAAGGATAGGAATTGAATGGAATGGAGTGGAATAGAATGGAGAGGAATGGAGTGTAATGAAATGAAATGGACCGGAAGGGAGTGGAATGGAAGTGAATAGAGAATCATGGAATGGAATGCAATGGAAAGGCATGGGGAGGAGTGAAATGAGTACAGTGGAATGGAATGTAATGGAATGAAGGGGAATGGAATGGAGAGGAATGGAATGGAAAGAAAAGCAATGAAATGGAATGGAGTGGAGAGGAATGGAATGGAATGGAATTGAATGGATTCAAATGGAGCGAAATGGAAAGGAATGGAGAGGAATGGAATGGAATGGATGGAGTGGAATTGAATGGAGAGGGATGAAATGGAATGGAATGGGATGGAATGGAATGGAGAGAAATGGAATGGATAGGAATGGAATGGATTGGAAAGGAAAGGAATGAAGAAGAATTGAAGAGAGAGGAATGGAATGGAGAGGAAAGGAATGGAATGCAGCGAATGAGGTGGAATGCAAAGCAGGGGAATGGAATGGAGTGAAAAGAAAGGGATTGAAATGGATTGGAGAGTAATGGAATCGAATTGATTGAAATGGAATAAAAAGGATTGGAGAACAATGGAATGGAAAGGAATGGATTGGAGAGGAAATGAATTGAATGGAGAGGAATGGAAAGGAATGGAATGGAATGGAGACGAATGGAATGGAGGGAATGGAGTGGAATGGAATGGAAAGGAATGGAATAGTTTGTAATGGAATGGAATGGAATTGAGAAGAATGGAATGGAGTGGAGATGAAAGGAATGGTATGGAATGGAATGGAATGGAATGGAGGGGAATGGATTCAAATTGAAAGCAATGGAATGGAAAGAAATGGAGAACAATGAATGGAATGGAGTGGAGTGGAATGGAATGGGGAGGAATGTAATGGAATGGAGCGGAATGGAATGGAATGGAGTGCAATGGAGTGGAGAGGAGTGGAGTAGAATGGAATGGAATTAATTGGAAAGAATGGAATGGAGAAGAAAGCAGTGGAGTGGAAGGGATTGAATGGCATGGAATGGAAGGAAATGGAGAGGAACCGAATGTAATGGGGAGGAATGGAATGGAGAGAAATGAAGTGGAATGAAATGGAATGGAGTGGAGTGGAAGGAAAGGGATTGGAGCGTAATAGAATGGAATGGAGTGAAATGGAATGCAGTAGAGTGGAATGGATTTCAATGGCGTGGAATGGAATAGAGACAATGGAATGGAATGGAATGGAGAGGAATGGAATGGAGAGGATTGGAATGGAATGGAGAGGAATACAATGGAATAGAATGGGGAGTAGTTGAACGGAATGGAATGGAGAGGACTGAAATGGAATGGAATGGAATGGAGAAGAATGGAATGGAATGGGGAGGAATGGAATTAAACGGAATGGAGTGGAATAGATTGGAGAGGAATTGAATGGAATATAAATGAATGGAATGGAGTGAAATAAAATGGAGAGGAATGGAATAGAAAGGAAAAGAATGAAGAGGAATGAAGGGGAGGGGAATGGAATGGAGAGGAAAGGAATGAAATGGATAGGATGGAGTGGAAAGGAATGCAGTGGATCACAATGTAGTTGAAGGGTATGGAATGGAATGGAATGGAGAGGAATGCAATGGAATTGAATGGATTGGAGTGGAATAGAGTGGAGAGGAATAGAATGGAACGGAAATAAATTGAATGGAGTGTAATGGAATGGAGAGGAATGGAATGGGAGGAATGGAGAGGAATGGAATGGAATTGAATGGAGTTGCATGGAATGGAATAGAATGGAGGAATGGAATGGAATCGAATCGAATGGAATGTAGTTGATTGGAATGGAAAGAATGGAATGGAATGGAGAGGAATGGAATAGAATGGAGTGGAGAGGAATGGAAAGGAGAGAAATGAAATGGTATGCAATGAAATGGAATAGAATGGAATAGAGAGGAATAGAATGGAGAGGAATTGAATGGAGAGGAATGAAATGAAATTTAACGGAAGGTAGAGGAATGGAATGAAAAAGATGGGATTGGAAGGAATGGAGTGGAATGGAATGGAATAGAGGGGAATACCATGGAATGGAGAGGAATGGAATGGAATGGAATGGAATGAAGTGGAGAGGAATGGATAGGAATGGAATGAGAGGATTGGAGTGGAATGGAATGTAATGGAATCGAATAGAATGGAGTGGAATGGAATGGAATAGAGTGGAATTGAATGGAATGGAATGGAAAGGAATGGAATGGAGAGGAATGGAATGGAAAGGAATGGATTGGAGAGAAATTGAATGGAATGGGGTGCAATGGAAAGGAATGGAATGGAATGGAATGGAGAGGAATGGAATGGAGGGGAATGGAATGGAGGGGAATAGAAAGGAATGCAATGGAATTAATTGGAATGGAATGGAATGGAGTGGAATGGAATGAATGGAACGGAATGGAAAGGAAAGGACAGGAATTGAATGGAATGGAGTGGAAAGGAATGGAGACGAGTGGAATGGAATGAAATGGAATGGAATGGAATGGAATGGAGTGACATGGAAGGGAATGGAATGGAGTGCAATAGAAAGAAATGTAGTGGAATGGAAAGGTATGAAATTAAATGGAAGGGAATGGAATTGAGAGGAATGGAATGGATTGGAAAGGAATGGAATGGAATGTCCTGCAAAGGAGATGAATGGAATGGAATGGAGAGGAATGAAATTGAATGGAATTGAATGGAAATGAATGAAATGGAATGGCATGGAATGGCATGGAATGCAGTGGAATGGAAGGAATTAGAAAGGAATTGAATTTAATGGAGTGGAATGGAAAGGAGTGTAGGGGAATGGAATGGGGCAGAATGGAATTGAATCGAACGGGGAGTAATGGTACGGAATGGAATGGAGAGGTATGGAGAGGAATAGAGTGGAATGGAATGGAATGGAGAGGAATGGATTGGAATTTAGAGTAATGGAATTGAATGGAATGGTGTGTAATAGAGTGGAGAAGAATGGAATGGAAGTGAATGAAATGGAGTGTAAAAATATAGAGAAGAATGGAATGGACTGGAATTGAATGGAATGGAAAGGAAAGGAATGAAGAGGAATGGAGGGTAGGGGAAAGTAATGGAGAGGAAAGGAATGGAATGCAGTGTAATGGAGTGGAAAGGAATGCAGTGGAAAGAAAAGGAGTGGAATTGTATGGAATGGAAAGGAATGGAAATGAATAGAATTGAGTGTAATGGAATGGACAGGAATGGAATAGGAGGAATGGAGAGGAATGGAATGGAGATGAATGGAATGGGGAGGAATGGAATGGAAAGGTGTGTAATGGAATTGAAAGGAATGGAGTGAAATGGAATGTAGTGGAGATGAAGGGAATGGATTGAAATGAAATGGAAAGGAATGGAATTTAGAGGGATGGAATCGAATGGAATGCAAAGGGATGGAAAGGAATGGAGAACAATGGAATGGAATGGAATGGACAACAATGGAATGGAATGGAATGGACAGGAAAGGAATGGAATGGAGTCGAATGGACTGGAATCGAGTGGAATGGAATGGAGAAGAATGGAAAGGAATGAATCGTTTGAAATGGAGAGTAATGGACAGTATTGGAGTGGAAAGACATGGAATGCAATGGAGTGGTATGGAATGGAATGCAATAGAAGAATCGAATGGAATGGAGAGGAATGGAATGGAATGGAGAGGAATGGAATGGAGTGGAGTGGCGTGGAATGGAGTTGAATGGAATAGAATGGAATGGAATTGTGTGGAGAGTAATGGAATGGAATGGAAGGGAGTGGAATGGAATGGAAGGGATTAGAATGGAATGGAATGGAATGGAAGGAATAGCGAGGAATGGGTAGGAATGGAATGGAGAAGAATGGAATGGAGAGAATTGGAATGGAGTGGAATGGAGAGGAATGGAAAGGAATGGAGAGTATTGGAATGAAATGTAAAAGAATGGAATGGAATGGAATGAAAGGAGAGGAATGGAATAGAATGGAGAGGAAAGGAATGAAATGGAGAGGAATGGAATGGAGAGGAAGGGAATGCAAAGGAAAGCAGAGCACAGGAAAACTATGGAATGGAATGGAATGGAGAGGAATGGAATGGGTAGTAAACGAAAGGAATGGAATGGAATGGAATGGAATATAAAGCAATGGAATGGAATGCAATGGAGAGGAATGGAATACAATGAAATAGAATGAAATGCAGCGGAATGGAATGGAATGAAATGGAGAGGAATGGAAAGGAGTGACATGGAAAGGAATTGAGTGGAATGGAATAGAGTGGAATGGAATAGAGAGGAATAGAAAGGAGAGGAATTGAATGGAGAGGAAAGGTATGGAATGGAGTGAAATGGAATGGAGTGGAATAGCTTGGAATGAATAGGAATGGAATGGAATGGACAGGAGAGGAATTGATTGGATGGAATGGAGAGGAATGAATAGGAATGGAATGCAATGGAATGGAAAAGAATGTAGTGAAATGTAATGGAATGGAGTGGAATGGAATGATATGGAATGGAGAGAAATGGAATGGAAAGGAATGGAATGAAATGGACAGAATATGAATGGATTGTAGAGGAATTCAAAGGAATGGAATGGAGAGGAATAGAATGGAGAGAAAAAGAATGGAGTAGAATGGAGATGAACGGAATGAAATGGAATGGACAGGAATTGAATGGATTGGAGTGGGATGGAATGAAGAAGAATGTAATGTAATGAAATGGAGGAATGGAATGGAGTGGAGTGAAAGAAAATGGAGAAGAGTAGAATGGAATGGAATGGAATGGAGAGGAAAGGAATGGAATGGAGAGGAATGAAATGGAGTGGAGTGGAATGAAATGGAGTGGAATGGAATGGAATGGAATTCAATAGAGAGGAGAGGAATGGAATGGAATGGGTTGGAGAGGAATGGAATGGAATGGAATGTAGAGAAATGGAATTGCGAGGAATGGAATGCACTGAAAGGATAGGAATGCATTAGAATGGAATGGAATGGAGTGGAATGGAGAAGAATGGAATGGAATGAATAGAATGGAATGGAATGGAATGGAGAGGAATGTATGGAGAGGAATGCAAAGGAATGGAATGCCATGGAATGGAGAGGACTGGAATAGAATGGAATGGAATTAATTGAATGGGATGGAGTGGAGAAGAAAGCAATGGACACGGAAGGGATGGAATGGAATTAAAAGTAAGGGAATAGAGAGGAATTGAATGGAATAGACCAAAATTAAAGAGAGTGAAATGGAAGGGAATGAAATGGAATGGAGTGGAATGGAAGGGAATGGAGAGGAATGGAATGGAATGGAGTGGAATGAGGTGGAATCGAAAGGAGTGGAGTGGAAGGGAATGGAATAGAGTGGAATGGAATGGAGAAAATTGAATGGATTGAAATGCAAAGGAAAGGATTGGAATGGAGTGGACTGGATTGTAATGGAAAGGAATGGAATGGAATGGAAAGGAATGGAATGGAATCGAGAGGAATGAAATGGAATTGAATGGGGAGTAATAGAATGGAATGGAATGGAGAGGAATGGAGAGGAATGGAGAGGAATGGAAAGGAATGGAATGCAATGGAGAGGCATGGAATGGAATGGAGAGGATTGGAATGTAGTGGAATGGAATGGAATCAAATGGAGGAATGGAATGGAATGGAGAGAAATGGAATGGAACTGATTGGAATGGAGAGGAACGGAATGGATTTGAAAGGAATGGATTGGAATAGAATGGAATGGAGTGGAATAGAGTGGAGAGGAATGAAATGTAATGGAAATGAATGGACTGGAGTTAATGGAATTTTGAGACAAGGACTAGACTGAAATTGAATGGAATGTAAAAGAGAGGAATGAAGAGGAACGAAGGGGAGGGGAATGGAATGGAGAGGAATGTAATTGAATGGAGAGGAATGGATTGGAAAGGAATGTAGTGGAACACAATGGAGGGGAATGGTATGGAATGTAATGGAATGGAGAGGAATGGAATGAATATGAATGGAATGGAGTGGAATAGAGTGGAGAGG
>NW_007250441.1:101357-114071 GCF_000164805.1 Carlito syrichta
GAATGGAATGTAAAAGAGAGGAATGAAGGGGAACGAAGGGGAGGGGAATGGAATGGAGAGGAATGTAATTGAATGGAGAGGAAGGGATGGAAAGGAATGGAAATGAATGAATTGATGCTAAAAGAGGGGAGAGGAATGGAATGGAGATGAATGAAGAAGAATGAAATGGAATGGAATGGAATGGAGAGGAATGGAATGGAGAGGAAAGGAATGGGTTGGAAAGAAATGGAAAAGAATAGAGTGAAACGGAATGGAATGGAGATGAAGGTAATGGAAAGAAATGGAGTGAAATGGAATGGAGAGGAATGGAATCGAATGGCATGCAACGGAATGGAAAGTAATGGAGAAAAATGGAATGGAATGGAATGGAGAGAATGGAATGGAATGGAGTCGATTGGAATGTATTGAGTGGAATGGAATGGAGAGGAATGAATAGGAAAGAATTGAATGGAATGCAATAGAATGGAGAGTAATGGAGAGGATTGGAATGTAGAGGAATGGAATGTAATGAAGTGGTACTAAAAGGAATGCAATGGAAGTCAATGGAATGGAGTGGAATGGAGTGGAGACGAATGGAATGGAGTGGAAGAGTCTGGAATGGAATTGAATGGAGAGTAATGGAATGAAATGGAAGGGATTTTAATGGAATGGAGTGAATTGGAATGGAATGGAAGGAATAGCATGGAATGGAAAGGAAAGGAATGGTATAGAGAAGAATGGAATGTAGAGAATTGGAGTGGAGAGGAATGGAGAGGAATGGAAAGGCATAGAATGGAATGGATTGGAGGGGATTGGAGAAGAATGGAATGGAATGGAGAGGAATGAAATAGAAGGAAATGGAGAGGAATGGAATGGAGAGTATTGGAATGAAATGGAATGGAGAGGAATGGAAATGAATGAAAGGAAAGGAGAGGAATGGAATAGAATGGAGAGGAATGGAATGAAAAATGGAATGGAGAAGAAGAGAATGCAATGGAATGGAGAGGACAGGAAAACTATGGAATGGAATGGAACGGAGAGGAATGGAATGGAGACTAATCGAAAGAATGGAATGGAATGGAATATAGAGCATTGGAATGGAATGCAATGGAGAGGAATGGAATACAATGGAATGGAATGGAGAGGAATGGAAAGGAGTGAAATGGAATGGAATTGAGAGGAAAGGAATAGAGAGGAATAGAATGGAGAGGAATTGAAAGGAGAGGAAAGGAAAGCAATGGAATGGAATGGAGAGGAATGGTATGAAATTGAGACGACTGGAATGGAATGGAGTGGAGTGGAATGGAATGGAGTGGAATAGCATGGAATGGAGAGGAATGGAATGGAATGGAGTGGAATCGAGTGGAATCGAATGGAGTGGAGTGGAAGCGAATGGAATGGAGTGAAATGGAATGGAATGGAGAAAATGGAATGGACTGAAATGCAGAGGAATGGAATGGAGTGGAATGGATTGGAATGGAATTGAATGAAAAGAAATGGAACGGAAGAGAGAGGAATGGAATGGAATGGAATGGAATGGGGAGTAATAGAATCGAATGTAATGGAGAGAAATGGAGAGGAATGGAAAGGAATTGAATGAAATGGAATGGAATGGAGAGGATTGGAAGGGAATGTAATGGAATGGAATCGAATGGAGTGATATGGAATGGAATGGAGAGTAATGAAATCAAATGCGGAGGAATGGAATGGGATGGAGAGGAATGGAATGTAATTGAGTGGAATGGAGAAAAATGGAATGAATTTGATAGGAATGAAATGGATGGAGAGGAATGGAATGTAGTGGAATAGAGTGGAGAGGAATGTAATGGAATGGAAATGAACAGCCTGGAGTGTAATGGAATGATGAGGAATGGACTAGACTGCAATTGACTGGAATGGAAAGGAAAGGAATGAAGAGGATGGAGGGTAGGGGAATGAAATGGAGAGGAAAGGAATTGAATGGAGAGAAATGGAGTGGAAAGGAATGCAGTGGAAAGCAATGGAATGGAATGGTATGGAATGGAATGGAATGGAATGGAGAGGAATGCAATGGAATTGAATGGAATAGAGTGGAACAGAGTGGAGAGGAATGAAATGGAATGGTAACGAATGGAAATGAGAGTAATGGAATGGAGAAAAATGGAATGGAGATTAATGAAGAGGAATGGAATGGAAAGAAATGGAATGGAGAGGAATGGAATGGAATGGAGAGGATTGGGATGGAATGGAATGCAATGGAATAGAATCAAATGGAGTGAACTGGAATGGAATGGAGATGAAGGGAATGGAATGAAATTGAAGGAAATGGAATGGAGAGGAATGGAATCGAATGGAATGCAATGGAATTGAAAGTAATGGAGAGCTATGGAATTGAGGGAATGGAGAGGAAAGGAATGGAATGGAGTCGAATGGAATGTAACTGAGTGGAATGGAAAGGAGAGGAATGGAAAGGAAAGCATCTAATGTAATGCAATGGAGTGGAGAGTAATGGAGAGGATTGGAATGGAGAGGAATGGAATGGAATAAAGTGGGACAGATGAAATGCAATGGAAGGGAATGGAATGGAGTTGAATGGAGGTGAAATGAATGGAATGGAGTGGAATGGAATTGAATGGAGTGGAATGGAAAGGAATGGAGAGGAAAGAAGTGGAATGGAATTGAATGGAGAGGAATGGAATCAAATGGAAGGGATTGGAATGGAATCGATTTGATTGGAATAGAATGGAATGGAATGGATGCAACAGCGAAGAATGGAAAGGAATGGAATGGAATGGATTGAAATGGAGTGAAATGAAATGAATGGAGAGGAATGGAATGGAATGGAGCAGAGTGGAGTGGAATGGAATGGAATGGAGTGGAATAAAATGGAAAAAACAGGAATGGAATGGAATGGAATGGATTGGAATGGAGAGGAAATAAATGCAATGAAGTGGATTGGAATGGAATGGAATGGAGAAAGTAGAATGGAATGAAATGGAGTGGAGTGGAATAGAATGGAAAAAACAGGAATGGAATGGAATGGAGAGGAATGGAATGGAATGCAATGGAATAGAATTGAATGGAGTGAACCTGAATGGAATGGAGATGAAGGAAATGGAATGAAATGGAAGTAGATGGAACGGAGAAGTATGGAATCAAATGGAATGCAATGGAATTGAAAGTAATGGAGAGCTATGGAATGGCGAGGAAAGGAATGGAATGGAGTCGAATGGAATGTAATTGAGTGGAATGGAATAGAGAGGAATGGAAAGGAAAGAATCTAATAGAATGCAATGGAATGGAGAGTAATAGAGAAGAATGGAATGGAGAGGAATGGAATGGAATGAAGTGGGACAGAATGGACTGCAATGGAAGGGAATGGAATGGAGTGGAATGGAGGTGAATGGAATGGAATGGAGTAGAACGGAATTGAATGGAGTGGAATGGAAAGTAATGGAGTGGAAAGAAATGGAATGGAATTTGGAGAGGAATGGAATCGAATTGAAGGGACTGGAATGGAATCAATTTGATTGGAATAGAATGGAATGGAATGGATGGAACAGTGAAGAATGGAAAGGAATGGAATGGAATGAAGTGAAGTGGAATGAATGGAGAGGAATGGAATGGAATGGAGAGGAGTGGAATGGAATGGAATGGAGTGGAATAGAATGGAAGAAAGAGGATGGAATGGAATGGAAAGGAGAGGAAATGAATGCAATGAAGTGGATTTTAATAGAATGGAATGGAGAAAGTGGAATGGAATGAAACGGAGAGGAATGGAATGGAATGGGCAGGAGAGGAATGGAATTGAATGAATAGGGATGGAAAGAAATGGAATGGAATGGAATTTAGTCGAATGCAGTGAAATAAAATAGAATGGAGTGGAATGGAATTGAATGGAATGAAGTGAAATAAAGTAGATGGGAATGAAATGGAATGGAAATGAATGGAATGGAGTGTAGTGGAATAAGAGGAATGAAATGGACTGGAATTTAAAGGAATAAAAAGAAAGGAATGAAGAGGAATGGAGGGGGGAGGAATGGAATGGAGAAGAAAGGAATGGAATGAAGAGGAACTGAGTGGAAAGGAATGCAGTGGAACACAATGTAGTGGAATGGGATGGAATGGGATGGAATAGAGTAGAATGGAATGGAAACCAGATAAAGGGAATGGAATGAAATGGAATGGAATGGAATGGAGAGAAATGGATTCGATAAAATGCAATAGATTCGAAAGGAATGGGGAAAATGCAATGCAATGGACTGGAGTGGAGTGGAATGGAATTGGGATGAATGGAATGGAATGGAGAGGAATGGAATGAAATAAAGAGAAATAGAAAGCAATGGGGTGGAATAGAATGGAATGGAAGGAGGGGAATTGAATGGAGAGGAATGGAATGGAATGGAATGTACAAGAATGGAATGGAAGGGAATGGAATGGAGAAGAATGCAATGTGAAGGAGAGGAATGGAATGGAATGGAGTGGCATAGAATAGAATGGAAAGTAATGAAATAGAGTGGAGTAGAGTGGAATGAATGGAGAGGAATGGAACGGAATGTAGAGGAGTGGAATAGAATGGAGTGAAATGGAAGAGTGAAATAGAATGGAAAGAAGAGGAATGGAATGGAATGGTGGGTAATGGAAAGCAATGGAGTGGAATGGAATGGGGAAAATGAAATGGAACGAATTGAAGAGGAATGGAATGGGGAAAATGGAATGGAATGGATGGTATAGCTAGGAATGGAAAGGAAAGCAATGGAATGGAATGAAATGGATGGTATAGCTAGGACTGGAAAGGAATGGAAGGGAATAGAATGGAGAGGAATGGAATGGAGAGGATTGGAATGGAGTGGAATGGAGAGGAACAGAATGGAATGAAATGGAATGGAAAGGATTGGAGAAGAATGGAATGGAATAGAGGGGAATGCAATGGAAAGAAATGGAGAGGAACGGAATGAAATGGAATAGAGAGGAATGGAATAGAATCGATTGGAATGGAAAGGAATGGAATGGAGAGGAATGTAATGGACAGTAAAAGATTAAAATGAATGGAATGGAATGGAAGATAGAGCAAAGGAATGAATGCAATGGAGAGGAATGGAACAGAGTGGAATAGAATGGAATGGAAGGGAACGGAATGGAATGGAATGGATTGGAGAGGAATGGAATCTATTGGAATCGAATGGAATATAGTTGTTTGGTTGGAAAGAATGGAATGGAATTGAGAGGAATGGAATGGAATGGAATGGAGAGGAATGGAAAGGAAGAAATGAAATGGAAAGGAATAGAATAGAGAGGAATTGTATGAAGAGGAAAGGAATATAATGGAATAGAAGGAAGAGGAATGAAATGAAATGGAGAGGATTGGAATGGAATGGAGTGGAATGGAATGGAATGGAGTGGAATAGCATGGAATGGAGAGTAATGAAATAGAATGGAATTGAGTGGAGAGGAATGTATAGGAATGGAATGGAGGGGAACGAAGAGGAATGGAATGCATTGCAATGGAATAGAATGGAGTGGAATGGAATGGAATGGAGTGGAAAGAAATGGAACGGAGGAAGAGGAATGGAATGGAGATGAAATGTGTGGAATGGAGAGGAATTGAGTGGAATAGAATGTAGTGAAATGGAATGGAGTGGAATGATATAGATTGGAATGGAATGGAGACTAATGGAATCGAATTGATTGCAATGCAATACAAAAGGAATGGAGAGCAATGGAATGGAACGGAATGGATTGGGGAAGAATGGAGTGGAATGGAGTGGGATGGAACGGAATGGAGAGGAATGGAATGGAATTGAGTGGAATGGAATGGAGAGGAATGGAAAGGAATGAATGGAATGGAATGCAATGCAATGGAGAATAAGGGAGAGGAATGGAATGGAGAGGAAGGGAATGTAATGGAGTGGAACGGAATGGAATGCAATGGAATGGAATTGAATGGAGTGGAAAGGAGTGGAATGAAATGGAATTGAATGGAAAGGAATGGAATAGAATGGAGAGGAATGGAATGAAATGGAAGGAAGTGATATAGAATGGAGGGGATTGGAATGGAATGGATGGAATAGCGAGGAATGGAAAAGAATGGAATGAACTGGATGAAATGGAGATAAATGGAATGGAAAGGATTGGATGGAGTGGAATGGATAGGAATAGAATGGAATGGAGAACAATGGATTGAAATGGAAGGGAATGGAGAGGAAAGGAAAGGAATGGAGTCGAATGTAATGTTATTGAATTGAATGGAATATAGAGGAATGGAAAGGAATGAATCTAATGGAATGCAATGGAATGCAGAGTAAGGGAGAGGAATGAAATGGAGAGGAATGAAATGTAATGGATTGGAACCGAAAGGAATGGAATGGAATGGAATGGAAAGAAGTGAAATGGGGTGGAAAGGAATAGAATGGAATGGAGAGGAATGGAAAGGAATAGAGTGATGTGGAAAGGAATGGTGTTGAAAGAAATGGAATGGAATTGAATGGAGAGGAATGGAATTGAATGGAGAGGAAAGGAATGGAGAGCAATGGATTGAAATGGACAGAAATTGAATGGAATGGCGAGGAATGGAAAGAAATGGAATGGAATGGAATGTAAAGGAGAGGAATGGAAGGAGAGGAATAGAATGGAGTGGAATGGAGAGGAACATAATGGAAAGGAATGGAATGGAATGGAGAGGAAAGGAATGGAGAGGTATGGAATCAATGGAATGGTGAAATGGAATGGAATGAAATGGAATGCAAAGGAGTGGATGGAATGGAGTGGAATGGCATGGAATGAAAAGGAATGGAGTGGAATGGAGAGAAATGGAAGGAAATCGATTTGAATGGAATGGAATGGAGTGGAATGGAATGGAGTGGAAGGGATTTCAATGGAATGGAGTGCCATGGAATGTAATGGAATGGTATGGAGGGGAAAGGAATGGAGAGGAATAGAATGAATGAAAAAGAATGGAATGGAATGGAGTTTAATCGAAGGACATGGATTTGCATGGAATGGAGTGGAGTGGATTTGATTGGAATGGAGTGTCATGGAATGGAATGGAATACAATGGAGGGGTATGGAATGGAGAGGAATGGAATGGAATGGAATGGAATGGAAAGGAGATGAATAGAATGGAATGGAGAGGAATGGAAAGGAATGGAATAGTATGGACTTGAATGGAATCGAATGGAGAGAAATGAAAAGTAATGGAGATGAATGGAATGGAGTGGAATGGAAAGGAATGGAATGGAACGGAATGGAATGGAGAGGATTGCAGAAGAAAGGAATGCAATGGAGTGGAATGAAATGGAAAGAAATGGAGAGGAATGAAATTGAGAGTATTGGAATGGAATGGAATGGAATGGAAGGAAAGGGGAGGAATGGAATACAATGTAGTGGAATGGAATGGAATGGAGAGGAGTGGAATGGAATGGAATGGAGAGGAATGGAATAGAATGGAAGGGAATGGAATGGAATGGAATAGAGAAGGATGGAATGGACAGTAATTGAATGGAATGGAAGATAGAGCACTGGAGTGAATGCAATGGAGAGGAATGGAATAGAATGGAAAGGAATGGAATGCAGAGGTACGGAATGGAATGGACAGGAGTGGAATGGAATTGATCAAATGGAATATTGTTGACTAGAATGAAAAGAATGGAATGGAAAAGAGAGGAATGGAATGGAATGGAATGGAGAGGAACGGAAAGGAGAGACATGGAATGGAACGGAATGGAATGGAATAGAGAGGAATAGAATGGAGAGGAATGGAATGGAATTGAAGGGAGAGGAATGGAATGAAATGGAGAGGATTGGAAAGGAATGTAGTGGAATGGAATGAATGGAGTGGAATATCATGGAGTGGAGAGGGATGGAATGGAATGGAGTGGAGGGTAACGAATAGGAATGAAATGGAGAGGAAGTTTCGGGCACTAAATATTTAAAGCATGAAACTGTCTACCTAGAAAAGCAGAGTCCAGATAAGAATAGTATTTGTCTTTCAAAGTACATAAAGTGCTGGTCAAGGACAAAACTAATATGAAATGTTAACAGAACGGTCTGAGTCAGGGTACAGACACTTCTTGATAGAGGGGTAGTTTAATGTTGAAGATTGGGGAAGATTATATTGTGCTTGTATATAAACTTTGGAATAAAGAGAAACTGGGTCACTCGGGGACTAGCCCCGGTGCCCTCCCTTTGCAGCAGAAAGGAGTCTTGTATTCCTTTTAGTCTCCACTCCCTCTTTCAGGTACCCAATAACCCCGGATGGTCCGGACAGGTGGCGCCCGAAAAGGGACCTGAAAACGAGGGACGCAGTGAGAGACCACCGTCGATGTGAAGAAGAATCCGGCAGGATTATAAAATAAGGTAAGACGGTGTATTCAATAATCCTTAGGGAGTAAAAATGGGACAAAACAACAGTAAAGAAATATTTGTGGAAATGTTGCAACACATGCTGCATCGCGTGGCACTAAAGTAGGAAAACTTCAACTTGATAAATTTTTAGCTTTTATAACTGAAGTGTGTCCTTGGTTCCCTGAAGAGGGAACTGTGAATAGTGAAACTTGGCAGAAGGTTGGGGAAAAATTACAGGCTTATTATACTACTCAAGGGCCTTCAAAAGTCCCAGTAGAAATATTTAGCTTATGGAATTTGGTTAGGGATTGTCTAGATCCTCGATCTGAGCTTACAAAGTTTAGTTGAAAATGTAAAATTTTCTCAACCCAGTCATAAACCTGAGGATAACCCAGTTGTCGCTGAAGCATCTAATACCTCGCTGCCTCAGTCTGATGAAGAAGATTTGGAGGAAGAGGCTTTAAAATATCATGAGGAAAAATATCCCTCTTTAACCTTCCCAGTAATCTCAAAACCCGATAATGGCCTTACTGAAATCACTGAGCAGGTGAGAGATTTGACAACTCAAGTGAGGGACTTATTGCAAATATATAAAAAGTCAGAAGGCGGCTTTCTGCCTGGGACAATAGTGCCTATTCAGCCAATGGCTCCTCCCTAGATGTGGCCTCCACCTCCGCCTAGTGTCATTGCAGGACTTGATCTGCCTCCACCTCCATCTGCGGTGGTGGCCCCTGTCATAAATAATTTATCAGAAGTCATAGTACAGGCAGCACAGCAAAGGCATGATACTACAGGATTTGAGAACATGTTCCCAGTGTTTGAAGAAAGAAATGCACAAGGTGATCTAGTCAGGGTACACAGGCCGGTGGAATTTAAAATAGTAAAGGAATTGAAAACCACCTGCTCGCAGTACGGGCCCACGGCTCCATTCACAATGACAGTACTTGAAACAGCTAGTCAATATCCTATGTCTCCCAATGATTGGAAAATGTTAGCCAGGGCTTGCTTGTCAGGGGGAGACTACTTACTCTGGAAGCCTGATTATTATGAGAGAAGCAAGCGGACTGCTGCAATTAATGTGCAACAGAATATTCAGCGGTCCTTTGATATGCTTGTGGGGGAAGGACACTATGAAGCACAGGTATAGTACAACCATATGTGGTCCTCAGTTTACCTACTAATTTATGGGGGCGTGATGTGATGAAACAAATGGGAGTTTATTTGCATAGTTCTAATCCTCATGTTGCTTCTCAATTAGTGGATCAGGGACTATTCCCTTCTCAAGGATTGGGACATGACAATCAAGGAATTAAACAGGCTATTCCTACTAGCATTAAAAAAGATAAAACAGGTTTAGGGTATTTTTAGTATGGGTTCTTGATCCTTCTGCACGCCATGCAAATCCAATTGTTTGGTTATCTTCAAAACCTGTATGGGTGGATCAATGGCCCTTAACTTCTGAAAAAATTAAGGCGGCCCAGTTGTTAGGGCAGAACAGCTCAAGGCAGGTCATAGTGAGCCTTCTACCTCACCATGGAATTCTCCTATATTTGTCATAAAGAAAAAGTCAGGAAAATGGAGACTTTTACAAGATCTCAGAGAGGTAAACAAAACCATGGAGACTATGGGAGCCTTACAACCAGGACTTTCTGACCCTTGTGCCATACCTGATTCTTTTCATGTTATTGTCATGGATTTGAAAGATTGTTTTTATTCTATTCCCTTATATCCAGGAGACTCTAAAAGATTTGCTTTTAGCGTACCATCTATAAATTTAACTGAGCCCATGCAACATTACCAATAGAAGGTTCTTCCTCAAGGCATGGCAAATAGCCCAACTTTGTGTCAAAAATTTGTTTCACATATATTATGGCCTATAAGGCAATCATATCTACAAATTTATATTATTCATTATATGGATGAAATTCTTTTAGCATCACCTGATCAAGTACAGCTTTTACAAGGTTATCAAGACTTGGAGAAAGCTTTAGAAAGCAAAGGTTTGTTCATTGCTCCAGAAAAGGTGCAAACGCGTGTGCCTTCTACTTATTTGGGACACTACTTACTTAATCGAGAGATTAAGCCACAAAAAATTCAAATCAGTACAAACTGAAAACCTTGAATGATTTTCAAAACATGTTGGGAGATATAAATTGGCTCCATCCCTCCTTTAACGTTACTACAGGTGAATTAAAACCACTATTTGACATTTTGAAAGGGGGAAGCGATCCTTCCTCTCCCCGGGTGATTACTTCTCAAGCTAGACAGGCATTGTCCAAAGTAGAAACAGCCATTCATAGTCAACAGCGCAAATTTATAAATTATGAACATCCATGGGTTGTATATATATTTCCTACAGCCATCAACCCTACCGCCGTCTTATGGCAGGACGGCCCCTTATATTGGATACATACTTCCATAAACCCACATAAGGTTTTACTGCCATATGATGAGGCTCTGGCTCAAACTGTACACGTCTCTCGTGTGACAAACCGCCTATTATTTGGAAAGGAGCCTACATCTATCTGCTTGCCTCTTAAGGCACAGAAAGTGGATATACTCATGCAAAATTCTATGCCCTGGGCCATAGCTTTAGCCGGTTATACCAGACAACTTATGCATCATTACGCTCAAGTTATTACAATTTTTAAGTTGCATTCTTTTATTTTACCTGTTATTTTATGGCCCCATCCTATTCGAGGGACCAGAGTTTTCTTTACTGACGGTTCTCCATCAGGAAAATATGCAGTGGTAGAAAGTGAGCTTCCTACTGTTTATGATTCCCCACCTGCTTCGGCTCAGGTTGTAGAACTTTGAGCAGTTTTACAAGTGTTTCGTGATTATAATACAATCCCTTTCAATTTGTATACAGACAGTAAATACATAGCTCACGCTGTTCCAATTTGGAAACAGCCAGTGCTATTTCTACATCAAATTCTGTGATACAACAATTGTTTTTGGAACTGCAAACTGAAATACGCCACAGAATTGTTCCATGTTACATCTCTCATATACGAGCTCACTCACCTTTGCCTGGTGCCCTTAGCGTGGGGAATACTTTGGCAGATGGCAGTTTGTCTCAAATTTATCCAGCTCTTTTAGAGGCTGCTCAAGCTTCGCATGCCATTCATCATCAGAACAGTGCCGGATTGCATAAAGCATACTGGATTCCAAGAGAAGCAGCTCGCCTTATAGTTAAGAATTGCCCATCTTGTTTAAAACATTTGCCTGTACCTCACCTTGGGGTGAACCCTAGGGGCCTTGTCCCAGGACAGATATGGCAAATGGATGTCACCCACGTGCCTTCGTTTGGAAAATTAAAATTTGTCCACTCTACCGTCGATACGTTTTCTGGGTTTATTATGGCCACTGCAGCTGCCAAAGAAAACACTTCTTCTGTAATCGCCCATTGTCTTCGCTGCTTTGCTGTTTTGGGACTTCCTCATACTATTAAAACCGATAATGCCACAGCTTACACTAGTGTGCGTTTTCAGCAGTTTTATATGCAGCTACGCATTACACATTTAACTGAGATCCCTTACAACCCTCAGGGGCAAGGTACTGTGGAAAGAGCTCATGGCATATTGAAGCTACAATCAAAAATAAATAAAGAAAGGGGAATTGTACCCCTTCACACCACAAAATATATTAAACCATGCATTATTGACTTTAAATTTTTTGAATGCTGATGCACACGGGGTCACAGCGGCTGATCACCTATGGCACCCCACAACAAGCGGTTCTTATGCTCAGGTAAAATGGAAAGATCCACTTACTGGTCTATGGAAGGGTCCTGACCCCGTATTAATATGGGGACGAGGACATGTTTGTGTTTTCTCTTCTCACAGGATGATGATGGGGCACTTTGGCTTCCTGAGTGTTTGGTGCGTCAGTGCGACAATTACCATATTGATGACCCTGGAGACCGTTGATGCAGCCGTCCATTGGGCCTATGTTCCGGAACCACCATTGCTGCACGTCACCAATATGAACAAAGATGTGCTATTCAGCCATAATGTCACCTCAGACTGAAAATCTTGGAACTTTACAGGGATGGGTTGTGGGATTCCATTCTGCTTCCGAAAGGAGAAAACTGGCGCCGGAATTAAAGGATGTTATAACATCTCCGAACTTGCCTCTCAGAAATTTGACCAGGCTATACAAAGATTGAATGACACTGTTGGTAATACCACAGAATGTAACAGAACATCTATTTGTCTTACATCTGTTAATTTGTTTTTAATAGGCAATGTGACTTCTGGTGCATTTAACATTACCCCTAATCCGGACTACAATACAACTTCTATTATCAATTGTACAAATTGTAATTTGACTAACTGTTTACATTGTTTGACTGATGAGCACATTATGGTAGTATTGGTTCATCAACCCCCCCTTTTGTGTTTTTACCTG
>NW_007250442.1:0-715 GCF_000164805.1 Carlito syrichta
TTTCAGGCCAGGCTTGGTGGCTCAGCCTGTAATCCTAGCACTTAAGGAGGCCGAGGCAAGAGAATTGCCTGAACCCGTAGGTTCAAGACAAGGCTGGGCAACTTGGAGAGACCTCATCTCCACAATAATTCAAAAATCAGCCAGGCGTGGTCGTGCGAGCTTGTAGATTCAGCTACTTGGAAGGTTGAGGTGGACGTATCGCTGGAGCCCAGCAGGTCAACGCTGGTGTGGCCATGAGAGTGCTACTGCACTCTGGCCTGGGTGATGGAGTGAGACTCCAACCCAAAAAATAATAATAAAAATAAAAAATAAAAAAAGAATGGTTTTAAAGGACTGTAAAAGAAAGTAAGAACATGCCACAGAGACCATAAGTGACCCTCAAAGCCTGAAGCATTTGCTATCTGGCCTTCACCAAAAGGATTTGAGTGAGAGGAAGTAAAGTTAACTTCAGATTGTTGCCTAATGGAGAAGAAAATATAGACCACCTCAATTAATTTTACTGTATTAATCCAGAATGTTTGATAATTTAATCAGAAATAAATTGACATTTAATATTAAGTAATTAAGCAGATGATTATATAAACAATATTATGAAGAATATTAAGTTACCAAGAGAATGACTGATATTATGATGTCATGGCCAGGAATTGTTATATTAAAAATAGATGTTTAAGCTCAAGGCACGGTGATTCATGCCTGTCATTCCAGCACTTTG
>NW_007250442.1:1932-3646 GCF_000164805.1 Carlito syrichta
AAGCAGTCCTTTCCCTTCTACTTGCTTCCAGCTTCCTATTGTCTAAATATTTGAGTTTATTTCCATCTTAAACATGGAGGGCAGGGCAGACGAGCAAGACCCAGTCCATGCTCTCAAAGTCTATGCTGAGAAGAAACGCGATGGCAAAATAATCGCATTAAAACAAGAACTAAACCTAGGCCCAAGGGGGATATGCTGCTTCTGGAGCCGAGAAGCGGGCATAGACTTCCGTTTGGACTGGGGGAAGGTGTTATTATCACGCTGCTATGAAGATCGCTGCTTCATATGAGAAGCAATGCCTTTTTACCAAGGCCTTGAAGGGCCACTGGGTAGCATCAGACAACCCTCTCGGGGAGAATACTCTAAACTTGCAAAAGGAAAACGGAAGAAGGGGAGAAGGCATTTGAGGAATGCCATGAATCCCTGTAGAGTCCAAGGAGGAGGAACAGGAGTCTGGAACCAGATCTTCCAGGGCAAAGGAGCCGTCCTGGGACACATGTTATCCCAGCACTCCTTTAACACAGACTTGAGCCTGCATCTCTTTTTTTTTTGAGTTGGAGTCTCACTCTGTCACCCAGACTGGAGTGCAATGGCCGCTCCCGGCCACCGCAGCCTCGACCTGCTGGGCTCCGGCAATCCTTCCGCCTCAGCCTTCCGAGTAGCCAGAATTACAGGCGCGTGCTACCACACCCGGCTGATTTTTTGATTTATTGTAGAGATGAGGTCTCGCCAAGTTGCCGAGGCAGGTCTCAACCCGTGGGCTCAGGCAGTCCACTTACCTCAGCCTCCCAAAGTGCGGGATTACAGGCTGAGCCATCAAGCCCGGCTGAGCATGCATCTCAGTCACCTGGAGGGCTTGTTAGAACTTGGCTGTCTACTCCACCCCAGTTACTGCTTCGTTCAGGCTGGGGCAGTGCCAAGAATTTGCATCTTCAGCAAATACCCAGGTGATGCTGGTTTTGAAAACCAGTTCTGGAGAGTTCTGGTGCCTGTGTGCAGGATGAATTGGAGAGGGAGACTGAGATGGAGACACAGTCAGACAACAGTCATGCCATCCGGTGAAGATGGGGATGAGCTGGAGTCACTGCAAACAGCGGCTATTCTAGTCACTAATGGGGGTTTTCACATCAGTCTAGTTCCATGTTGTTTTCTGGTTGTCCCACCACTGGACAGCTGAAGAACTTGCTTTCACAGGATATTAGGGCAAGATAAAACCAACAGTGAGCTTCTGTTAATACGATAGGAATTAATTACGTTAATATGATTTGAATTATTTCCAAGTTAGGTATTAGTGGGGTAACTTCCTTTCAAATGACGTGAAAGCATAGCTTGTATTTCTTCTAGTATTAAAATGACTTAGAGAAACAGAACTAAACCAGAAAAGTATATTATTGTGAGAATATGCCTTTTAATATTAGAAATTATATATAGAGATAAAAACCTTGGGATCATAATCTAGAATTTCATGAGACTACAAAAGGTCATCCAATCAAGTCTCCTGATGTCGGGAATCTCTCAAGATGTGCGTAGAGGGAATATTTTATTTATGAAAAGCATGAAGGTGAGACTCCAGGAGAGGTGCAGGCAGGTCAGGGCTCCAGGAAGCTCAACACAAGTCCAAATGCTTAGAGTTTAGACAGACTGTGTGTTCCGTTTTATCGTCCCAAACTCTACTGTTTATTCCTCTAATTTGGTTTCCAATAGTGAATCAAGG
>NW_007250443.1:0-1762 GCF_000164805.1 Carlito syrichta
CATAAAAATAAACATTGACACCAAAAAGGTCCCCCCAAAACCCACAAAGACATGGACACTAAGCAGCATGATGCTAAACAACTCCTGGGTCAATGATGAAATCAAAACAGAGATTAAAAGATACCTGGAAACAAATGAAAATCAAGAAACATCTTACCAAAATCTCTGGGACACCTTAAAAGCTGTAGTAAGAGGGGAATTTATATCCCTAGAAATACACATGAAGAAAATGGAAGGAACACAAATTAACAGCCTAACAAGCCACTTAAGGAAGCTGGAAAAGCAAGACCACAAAAACCCTAATTTCAGCAGAAGAATCCAGATCACCAAAATAAAAGCCCAAATCCAGGACATAGAAGACAAAAAGATAATACAAAACATCAATGAAACAAAAAGCGGGTTCTTTGAAAGGATAAACAAGATCGATGGTCCCCTAGCTAGACTACCAAGAAAAAGAAAGAAAAAACCCAAATAAGCACAATCAGAAACACAAAAGATGAAGTGACATCTGACCCTGAAGAAATACAAAACATCATTGGAGACTACTATGTACACTTGTATGGAAACAAACTTGAAAACCTTAAGGAAATAGAGGACTTTCTGACATCACACAACTGACCTAGGTTGGAACAAGAAGAAATTGAGACCCTAAATGGACCAATAACAATCAAGGAAATCAACTACGTAACAAGAAAACTACCTACAAAAAAAAAAGTCCCGGTCCAGATGGCTTTCCAGCAGAATTCTACAAGACATTTAAGGAGGAGCTGATACCAATCCTGCTGAAGGTATTCCAGGCGATTGAAAAAGATGGAACTCTCCCCAAATCATTTTACGAAGCCACCATCACATTGATACCCAAGCCAGGTAAAGATCCAACAAAGAAAGAGAACTACAGGCCAATATCTTTGATGAAAATAGATGCTAAAATTCTCAGCAAGATCCTAGCAAACCGAATTCAGCAATACATCTTAAAAATCATCCATCATGACCAAGTAGGCTTCATTCATGGATGCAAGGCTGGTTCAACATTCATAAAACCATAAATGTAATTAAATACATCAACAGATGTCAAAACAAAAACCACATGATTATATCATTAGATGCAGACATCAAGCTTTTGATAAAATCCAGCACCCCTTCTTGATAAAAACCCTCGAACATCCAGGCATATGGGGAACATACCTCAAAATAGTAAAAATAGTAAAAGCCATCTACGAGAAACCCACAGCCAGCATACTCCTAAATGGACAAAAATTGGAACCATTTCCCCTGAAAACTGGAACAAGACAAGGATGACCACTCTCACCCCTTCTGTTCAACATAATATTGGAAGTTCTGGCTCAAGCAATCAGAGGAGAGGAGGCAATCAGGGGTATCCAAATAGGAAAAGAGGGAGTCAAGTTATCACTCTTTGCAGATGATATGATTGTGTACCTTGAAAACCCAAGGGAATCTGTCAAAAACCTCCTTACAGTGATAAAGGCCTTTGGCAAAGCCTCAGGATACAAAATAAATGTGCAAAAGACAACTGTATTTCTTTACACCAATAATAAACAAACAGAAACCCAAATAAAAAGAACAATTGCATTCACAATAGCCACAAAAAAAAAAAAAGAAAGAAAGAAAGAAATACCCTGGCATCTTCCTAACCAGAGACGTGAAAGATCTTTACAATAAAAACTACAAAACACTGCTCAAGGAAATCAAAGATGACACAAACAAGTGGAAAAAGATCCCATGCTCATGGATTGGAAGAATC
>NW_007250443.1:1984-106990 GCF_000164805.1 Carlito syrichta
CCTATCTATCCCCATGCACAAAGGTTAACTCTAAATGGATCAGAGACCTAAATGTAAAACCTGAAACCATAAGAATGTTAGAAAATGAAGGACATACCCTCATGGAAATCGGAACTGGCATCCAATTCCTGAACAAAACTCGAAACCCGCAGGTCATAAGGGATAAGATAGACAAGTGGGACCTTATTAAACTGAAAAGTTTCTGCAAAGTCAAAGAAACCATCAAGAGAGCAGGAGACAGCCTACAGGCAGAAAAAGTATTTGCCAACACCAGGTCTGACAAAGGCTTAACATCTTGGATCTACAAGGAACTCAAACGTGCTGAAAAGAAAAAAACAAACAACCCCATTATAAAATGGGCAAAAGATATGAACAGACACTTCACAAAGGAAGACATCCGAGCAGCCAACAGATACATGAAGAAATGCTTAACCTCACTAGTCATCAGGGAGATGCAAATCAAAACCACACTGAGATACCACCTAACTCCAGTCAGAATGGCAATTATCAACAACTCAAAAAATAACAGTTGCTGGAGAGGGTGTGGCAAAAAGGGAACACTTCTACACTGTTGGTGGGAGTGTAAACTAGTGCAACCTCTGTGGAAAGCAGTGTGGTGATTCCTAAAAGCTCTAAACACCAACCTCCCATATGACCCTGCAATCCCCCTACTGGGAATATACCCTGAAAAACTCAAATCACTCTTTAAAAAAGATACCTGCACACGAATGTTTATTGCAGCATTGTTCACAATAGCAAGAACCTGGAACCAACCACGTTGTCCATCAAAAGAGGACTGGATTTAAAAAATGTGGTACATATACATGATGGAATACTATGCAGCCATAAAAAAGTACAAAATCATGAATTTTGCAACAACCTGGATGGAGCTAGAGTCTATAATACTGAGTGACCTCTCTCAGAAACAAAGATCTGAGTATCACATATTCTCACTCATATAGTTGACCTTGATCTCCAATGCACTACTATACGAAAATGACTGACATAGTTGGGAAACTATGGGGCAGTGGGACTAATGGTAGTAGACATCTGTCTGGAGATGGGGAGATACCTGTTATCAACAAGGGGGCCTGAATGAAGCATATTTATATACCTAACCCTTAACTGTACCCCACAATATCAAAATAAAAAAAATTTTTTTTTAAAAAAAGAAGATATTCCCTTCACTCCAAAATACAAGCAGGTGAGTGCACGCCAGCTACAGCATTAAGACCCATTTTGCCTCAGTATCTATGAAGGAAGAAGCAAAAGGAATAAATTCAAGATCAGAAGAATCACAAAAGAGTCAGCAGGAACAAACTGATAAATGCAGGAGGACAATTTTTGGAATAGAAGCCAAACTAGAAGTTTTGTAAACTCCAATTCTCAAGTAAAAGTGATGGAGAACCATGGGATTTAAGGAATCCAAATATGAAGGGGTTATCCCCATGCTGAGGAGGAACAGTGAGAATTCACACTGAGTAGTACAAGGACAACAGGTGCAAAGAGGGGAGACGGTCTAGATAAAAGCGCATAAGGGAACAAAAGTAGTAGATCTTACAAAGTTTAAATCCATATTTTTGAACCCTTCACAGGAATAAAATTAGAGAGAATTTTAGAGCTGTGAAGGTAGAACAGATACTCTGACACACTCTCCTTCCTAAAAATTCAGGAAAACTAATATTATGTTGCAATAAGTAACAAAAAATATTCATGGTCAAATCACATACTAAGTTCTTGTAAGACAAAAAAGAATAAGGAGCAAAATTAAGTCCCCAGGGACAATAAAAGCACAGCAGAAAGAGAAGTCTACAGGTTAGGTAAAATGATAACCCAAAATTTCTAGAACACAATAAAACTGAGGAAAACCCAGAAGGTATGAAAATAATATATATGAGAATTATAGAATTTTTTAAATTTGGCAATAAAACTTAGAAAATATTTAGAAATAGGTTTTTTTTTTAAACTTTCATAAATGGAGAGGTTTTGGTCCCAGGATCCAGTTCTGTGAAGCTGGATTTGTCTCCCAGACTCTGCCTTGGAAGAAAACAATGGAAGGGCTGGGACTCTAATATAAAAAGCAAAACTAAGTATGACATAGAAAGATGGTAGAAGACTTTCCAGTGACCATGCTCTCACAGTAACATCAGTTTGTGCAAATATTCACACAAGAAAATACACAGGCACTAAGGAAGCAAAGAGATTATGGCACTTGAGTATATCACAGAAATTTTAAAAAGACACTTTGAAAATAATAGAGAGGGCCGGGCTCGGTGGCTCAGTTTGTAATCCCGTGCTTTGGGAGGCTGAGGTGAGTGGATTGCCTGAGTCTGCGGGTTTGAGACCTGCTTGGGCAACTTGGTAAGACCTCATCTCTACAATAAATAAAAAAATAGCTGGGCATGGTAGTGCGTGCCTGTAGTTCCAGCTACTTGGAAGGCTGAGGTGGAAGGATCGCTGGAGTCTTGCAGGTCGAGGCTGTGGTGGCAGGGAGCGGCCACTGCACTTCAGTCTGAGCGACAGAGTGAGACTCCAACTCAAAAAAACAAAAAACAAAAAGAAAAAGAAAAGAAAAGAAAATAATAGAGAGGACAATTTCACAACTCCATGTCACTCCTTCCCCAGCCCCAGGCTGCATGGCACTGAGGGATTTACCATCCATATGGGGGAATAAGAGGAAAGCAAGCACTAACTTTCTTTTGGACTTCAACATGTGGTCCACTCTAATATAACCCAGTGCCAAGCAGTCCCTTTCAGCCTCAGGCTCAGAATCAGCCTGAGCCTCCAGACCTACCCCATCACCAAACCAGCCCAGCAGAACCAGCCTCCATGCTTACCCCAGCTCCAGACTGGCCCCCACAGCTCCACATTCCAGGCCACCACCTGCAGATCCCAGCTCCAAGTGCAGGCAGCCCACAGACTCAGGCTCCAGGCCCATCCCAGGCTCCAGACTGGCCCAGGGCCAAGCCAGTCCACATGGCACCAGGCTTTGGTCCCTGCACTGGGCCAGCTCCTGAAGCCTCAGACTCCAGATTCCACTCTAGTGTCAGGTCAGCCCCTGAAGACACAGGACCCAGGCCTTCCCAGTGCTAGACCAGCCCCTGCAGCCCCATTCTCCAGTAGACCCATGGTCCAGGCCTGTCCCAGAAGATCCCAGTGCAGAACTAGTCACCACAGACGCAGACTGCAGAACTGCCCCTGTGGACCCAAGTTCCAAGATGACCTTGTGACCCAAGACCCAAGCGTACCCCTACAGACAAAATCTCTAGGCCTACCCTAGAGCCAAGCAAATCCTGTGGCCCCAGTCTCCAGGCAAGCCCTCATAGACCTAGCTTCTATGGCAACACCAGCATATCTAGCCTCTAGGCTGGTCCCCACAGACCCAGGCTCCAGGCCACCCCCATAACTCAAGGCCTTCTTAGCACCTGCCATCTCTAGGCTCTAAGTCAGTTCCTGGGGCCTTGGGTTCAGGCCCACTCCCACGGTCTCAGGCTTCAGGTCTGTCCCAGCACTAGACCAGTTCTAATGAACTCAGGCTCTAGGTCTACTCCCATGCATCCATGCACCCATGCACAATGCTTGGCTTGCTGTTGCAGACTCAGGTTCAAGGCCTACCCCAGAACCAGATCAGACCCCATAGACCAAGGCTTTAGGCCAGCCATCGTGGATACAAACCTCCAAGCTCATCCCTATGAACTCAGTCAACAGGTCCATATGAGTGGACCCTTGTGCCAGGCTAGCCCCTCTGGGCCTAAGACTAGGCCCATCTCAGCTGACCCAAGCTCCAGATCTGCCTCAGTGGATCCAGGATCTACAGCCAGCACCACAGACTTAAGTGCCAGGCTCTACCACCTGCTCACTCAGGCAAAAGGTAATCCTTCCTAAGAATTCCAGCAGCAAGCCCACCCATGGACCACACCAGATGAAATCTCTGGATAAGCTGACTGGCAAAGGATATTTCTAGTCAAAGCCAGTCTGCAAAGTATGGAATAAGTCCCTACTTCTCCAAATGCACAGATATCAATGCATGGCCACAAAGATCACAAACAATTAGGTGAGCATGATATAAAAAGGAACAAAATAATGCACCAGTAATGAACTCTAAATAAATGGAGGTTAATGAACTGCCTTCCAAAGAATTTAAAGAAGTTATTGAACTACAAGAGAAGACAAATAGACAACTAAAGTAAATTAGGAAAACAAACATAAACAGAATTAGAAATTCAACAAAGAGATAGAAGCCATGAAAAAAGAACAAAGCACATTCTTGAAGGCAAAGAACACAATGACTGAGTTGAAAAAGTTAATGGTGAGCTTCAAAAACAGAAGCTTCATCAAGCAGAAGAATCACTGAAATAGAAAATGAGTCATTTAAAATTTCGTAGAAGAACAAAAAGGGAGAAACATGAAAAAGTGGAAAAAGTCTACAGGAATAATGGGAGACCATCAAGTGAATCAATATACTCATTATGGGTATTTCAGAAGGAACAAAGAAAGAGAAAGTAACAGAAAGCTTATTTAAAGAGATAACGACAGAAAATTTTCCAGATGGAGGAAGATTTCACGGATACAGGAAGCTCAAAAGTCTCCATTCAAGTTCACTCCAAACAAGACTACACCAGGACATATTGTAACCAAACTGTCAAAAGTCAAGGACAAAGAGAAGATCCTGAAAGCAGCAAGAGAAAAGAAGCATATCACATACAAAATAACATGAATATGGTTATCAGCAGGTTTCTCAGCTGAAACTTGGATAATATTTTCAAAGCTCTGGGGGTGGGTGGAGGGGGAGGATCTGCCTATTAAGAATACTGTACCTGGTAAAGCTGTTATTCAGAAATGAAAGAGAGATACAGACTTTCCCATTCAAACAAGAGATGACAGAGTTCATCACCATTAGACCTTCCTTATAAGCATTGCTAGAGAATTTGCCAATTCAACAAAAGGAAAAGATACTAATTAGTAGTATGAAAATGATAAAGGTATACAACTCACTGATAAAAGTAAGTATATAGTCAAATTCAGAATACTTTAATAGTTATGGGGGTGTATAAATCACTTATATCTTTTGTATGTAGGTTAAAAGAGAAAATATTAAAAATAATTATAGCTACAATTTGTTAAAGAATGCACAATATAAAAATTGAATTGTGACATCAAAAATATAAAATTGGAGGAAAGTAAAAGTGTAGAGATTGGTAGGTGATCTGAGGTAAGTTGTTTTCAGATGAAAATAGCTTGTTCTAACTATATGGTATTTTATGTAAGCTTCAAAAATCTATAGTAGATGTACAAAAGACAATAAGAAAAAAGTGATAGCATGTTATCATAGAAAATTATTTTACCACAAATAATTTTACCACAAATGAAAACAACAAGAAAGACAAAAGCAGATCTATAAAATAATCGGAAAAAAATCTACAAAATGGTAGTAGTAATTACCTATAATAACTACCTTGAACATAAACGAACTAATAATCCAATCAAAAGATGGCAAGTTGTTCAATGAATAAAAAACAAAAAAGGACTAATTATGTGTTGTCTGCAAGAGACCTACTTTACATTTTAGGGCATACAGACTAAAAGTGAAAGGATGGAAAAAGAGATTCCATGCAAACGGAAAACAAAAAAGAGCAGGGGTAGCTATACTTATATGAAATAAAATATTCATAAGTTAAAACTGTAAAAATCAACAAGGTGCTATTATATAATGATATAAGGGTTAATTCATGAAAAGGACATAACAGTAATAAATATATATGCACCCAACATCAAAGCACCTAAATATGTAAAGCAAATATTAATAAATTAAAGGGAAAGATATACTATAATATAATAAGTGAAAGGAACTTCAATACCCTATTTTCAATAATGGACAGGTAATCCAGTCAGAAAACCTATACATATTCCCTGAATTTGAACTCTATTTTTTAAAAGTTAGTATTATTATTTTTTCTTGGAGACAAAGTCTTGCTGTGTTGCCAACCTGGAATGCAGTGGTGCAATCATAGCTTGCTGTAGCCTCAAACTCCTGGGCTCAAGTGACACTCTTGCCTCAGTCTCCTGAGTAGCGAGGACTATAGCCCCATGCCACTGCACCTGACTAACTTAAATTTTTTTTGAGAGTTAGGGACTTGTTTTGTTGCCCAGGTTGGTGTTGAACTCCTAGCCTCAAGCAATCCTCCCATCTTTACCTCCCAAGGTGCTGGGATTATACAAAACATTCCATCCTAATGCATTAGAATACATATTCTTCTCAACTACATATAGAACACTGTCAGTAAATGTAATGTATCACATTAACAGAATGAAGAACCGTGGCCTTATGATTTTCTAATAGATAAAGAAAAGGCATTTGCCAAAATTCAAGATCCTTTCATGATAAAAACTCTCAATAAATAAAGCATAGAAGAAAGTTTTTCCAACATAATAAAGGCCATGTATGACAAGCTCACAGCTAACATCATAATCAATGGGGGGAAATGGAAAGTTTTTTCTTTAAAATTCAGTACAAGACAAGGATATCCACCCTTGCCACTTCTATTTAATATAGTACTGAAACTTTTAGCCAGAGCAGTCAGGCAAAAGAAAAAATGTGATATAAATTGGAAAGAAAGAAACTAAATTTGTTACCATTAAGCAGGCTCTATAAGAGATGATCTAAGCAGTTCAAAACTTGAAAATGAAATGTTGACTCTTGCTATTACAAAAGATCACATAAATACAAAGCTCAAAGTGCCTATTTGCTTTATAGCAAATACACATTTGAATCCCCAAGTCACCTAGCTTTCAGTACTATAGCAGGAACAAAATCTCAAAAATCAATATTAAACTTATTAAGTGGATCTAAACACATCAATTAAAAGAATCAGAGTGGCAACCTGGATAAAAACATAAGACTCAACCATATGCTGCTGGCCACAAGAGACTTGCCTACTGGCTAAAAACAGTCACAAACTCAAAGTAAATGGGTGGGAAAAAAATGTTTCAGGTAAATGGACAAAAAAACAAGCAGGAGTAGCCATCCTCAAATCAGACAGCTCAGACTTTAAACCAAAACCAGGAGAGAGAGAGAGAGAGAGAGAGAGAGAGAGAGAGAGAGAGAGAGAGAGAGAGGGGAACATTATGTAATGACAAAGGATGCAATTCAACAAGAAGATTTAACTATAATAAACATATATACATCAAACACAAGAGCACCCAAATTCATGAAGCAAACACTAGTTGATGTTAGAAAAAATACTGATAGCAATATCATAATAGTGGGTGACTTCAACATCCCACTGGTATCACTAGACAAATCACCAAAGCAGAATAATTAACAAGGACACACTAGTCTTAAACTGAACTATATATCAAATGGACCTAACAGACATCTACAGAATTTTCCATCCAACAACTGCAGAATATACATTCTTTTCATCTCTGCATGGAACATTCTCCAAAATAGACCATATGCTCAGTCACAAAGCAAGTCTCAATAAATTTAGAAAACATAAAAATGATACCAAGCATCTTCTCAGACCAATTAGAAGTCAACATTAAGGGGAGTTCTTGGAGGTTGGGAAGATGGCAGCTAAGCCAGCCAGACTGTGAGTCCCCATGTGAGTGAGTGTATGGAAAATTTTGTGTACATGCTGATAAGTGAGTGGGTGTGTGAGTGGTTGATTGAGTGAGGGCTAGGGAACTAGTGGCCAGGGCTTTCTTGGTGCAGCAGCTGGTGTCACAGCTTGGACCCTAGTGACTTATGGGACACAGAAACCGAGCACCATTTTCTTTTTCTTTCTTTCCTTTTTTAAAAATCAACAAACCCTCCCTGGGAAGAAAATGCTGGGAGATACTGCCTAAGTGGGGGCTCATGAGCAAGTGGCCAGGCCCTTGGAGCAACAGCTGGTGCTGCAGCTTCTCTGCTTCATCCCTGGCTCTTCTCAGGTCACAGAAGCCAAGTGCCATTATTATTTTTTTTAAACAAACAAAAGCAGCGGGAGAAAATATCACCCAGGGTCTCCCTCACAGGTGCAGCAGGGGAAAGACTGCCGGCTCCTGGCTTAGCCTCACCACTTCAGTGCCTGGCAGGGCACTGGTAGCAGGGGTTGTGGAGGAAGCCCAGAGGCAAAGTCCCACAGAAGAGGATAAGAGAGGCACCCCACCACCATCTTGAAGGAGGGGCAGGAAAGTGCTCTGATTTCCTCACCACTGAACAATAGACCCGATCTCTGTGACTGGCTGATTAACTACTCAGGGATTGATTGTGACCCAGAGGGAATATCCTGAAAGCAAACACTTAGGAGGGACCTGACAAGTGCTGAGTTCCAGGCGTCCCACCCCTTACCCTGATCCAGCTGTGGGACAAAGGGTGAGGAAGAACTCCAAAGAGATCAGTAATGAGTCTGGGGCTGACCCAAAACCCCATCCTCCCCAGCAATCCTCTGAATGTCAGACCCACACAGCTGGGCCACAACTGAGAGGGACAAACCCAGGCAGAGCCTGGTCATCAGTCCCAATAAGAGAACCCCATTCCAGGATATGCCTGGCCTGTCTGGGGCACCCCCTGCAAGTACATAGCTGGGGAAGAGACAATCCTGTACCTCCCCACCAGAGAAGATGCCCCTGACCATACAAGAGTAGGAGGGGAGAACTGCAGCCCTACCCACCTCCACTGCCCCTCCTCCTTCCCTGCTATGGACACTGAGGAGAGAGTGAAAGAGGTGGCTCTGCAGGAGAGACCTGATTAGAGGAACAATTACAGAGCCTGCCACAAGGGGGCAGGTTTTTTTTTAATGTTTAAAAGATTTTTTGACTGTTAGTTCATCTATTTTTAAAAATATTTTTCCTTTGTGCATGAATGTGCATGTTTAATATGCTCCCCCCAAGTATTTTTCTTTTCTTTTCTGTTTCTTTCTTCTTTTATTTGTTGTTTTCTGTTTATATGTGTATATGAATGATTGAGTGCTCATATTTCAATTTTGTTGTTGGTTTGTTTTTGCTCTTTTGTTCTTCTGAGTTTTTTATTTTCATTTTTTATAGTTTAATGTTTGTGTCAATATATGTGCTGCCCATTGAAGGTGGACTGGATTTTTAAAATATGGTACATATATACATAATGGAATATTATGCAGCCATAAAGGACAAACATAAGGACTTTGCAGCCACTTGGATGGATTTAGAGTCGATCATACTCAGTGATCTATCACAGAAACAAAGAATAGAGTACCATATGTTCTCACTCATAAGCTGACCTTGAACAATTATAATACTATAAGAAAGGGATTGGCATTAGTGGGAAACTGTCAGGGGAGTGGGGGTGGGATTGGCAGTTGAGAGAAACTACTAGGGGAAGGAGGGACATACCTCAACAACAAGGATACTTGCATAATCAACATTTGTATAGCTAACCCTGAAGTGTACCCCATATCTTTATAATAAAAAAATAATAAAAAGAAAAAGGAAAAAAAGAGGAGTTCTTGAAAATATACACTACATGGAAACTCAACAACTCACTCTTGAATAATCAATGAGTAAACAATAAAATTAAGGTAGACTGTAATTCCAGCTACTTGGAAGGCTGAGGTGGAAGGATCGCCAGAGCCCAGCAGGTCGAGGCTGTGGTGGCCAGGAATAGCCACTGCACTCCAGTCTGGGCAATAGAGTGAGACTCCAACTCAAAAAAACAAAACAAAAAAAAGAAATTAAGGCAGACATAAAAAATTGTTGAAACAAATAAAAGTAGTGACACAATGTACCAAAACCTCTGGGACACAGAAAAAACTGTTCTGAGGTGAAAGTTTATAACATTAAATGCCTATATCAAAAAGATAGAGATCAGAAATCAACAGTTTAACATTGTACCTCAAGGAACTAGAAAAACAAGAACAATCTAAAAGTAAAGATAGCAAGATAAAAGAAATAATAAAGATCAGAACAGAACTAAATGAGATTGAGGCCAAAAAAGATTCAAAGAATCAGTAAACCAAAAAGTTGGTTATTTGAAAGGATAAACAAAATTGACAACTGCTAGCTATACTTACCAAAAAAAAAAAAAAAAAGGAGAGAAACTAAAATTCAGTCAGAAATGACAACTGAACCACAGAAATAAAAAAGATCATCAGAGACTACTATTAACATCTCTATGGCAACAACTTGGAAAATCTAGAGAAACAGATACACTGCTGGAAACATACACCCTACCAAAACTTAACCAGGAAGAAGTAGATATCTTGAGTAGACCAATAACAAGCAGTGAAATTGAATTAGTAATAAAAAATCTTCCAACAAAAAAAGCCTGGGGTCAGATAGCCAAATTTTATCAGACATACAAAGAAGAGCTGGTAACAATCCTGTAAGGCCGTAGGTACCGGAGGGCAGGGCGGGCCTCAACAAGATGGCTCCAACCTGGACCAGGAGAACAATGGGCGAGAGTGAGCCAGCAAAAATGAGTAACCGGAACTAAGACTCCAGCTGCAAAACCAGCCAGTACCTGTTATAGCGATTCTAGTAACTTCGTTCAGCCAATCGCCAGCATACGTGACAGCTGTCCCAACCAATGATCACTCTCCCCAGTCCCCCTCACAGCTTCCTCAGTGTGCCCCTTTATAAAACTGTAGCCCATCTTGCTGGGTGTGACTTCTCCAGCCCACAGTTACATGGACTGGTGAACCTCACCTGGGATTGTGCTAATAAATTTTTCTTGGCTCCTTTGTTGCTGTTTTGCCTGGTCTGGTTTCGTTTACCTTACATTTGGTACTGAAACCCAGGAGAATGGTGCGGGGCCCCAGTGGGCTACGCCTCCTCTCCCAATCCGGGACCTCTCTTGGGAACAGGACCTGGTCCCAGGACCTCAGACAACGCGATGAGTCCCTCGCTTTCCCTGACTTCTCCTCCTACCCTCTGGGATACCCAGTCCGAAATCGCAGCTGCATCTGGGCTCACCCCTCCAGCATGGTGCCTTTGGATCCGGTGTAGTGGAGACGTCCCTATCTCTGGATCACCAACCCTATAAACGGAAGTGGATCTTCCTTTCTGTCCCTATTCTAAGTGGGTCTGGGACACTGGGCTTGCTTGTTTAGGGACCTGGGGATGGAGGTTGCGGTCATGGGAAGCCAGCCTTCTAAAACTGAGGCCCAGACCCCCTTGTGGTGTCTCATATCTAATCTGGCTACTCTGGGGTTGTCCGAAGATATCCATAAATGGAAGCTGATCTTCTTTTCCTCCTGGGCCTGGCCCCAATATCCTCTGGACAATCAGTCTCACTAGCCCCCTGAAAGAACTTTCGATTTCGGCCTCCTCACCGATCTCAGTAATTATTACCACCAGACTGGGAAATGGTCTGAGGTCCCCTATATCCAGGCCTTTTGGGCACTGCGCTCCCACCCAGACCTCTGCGTCAGATGTTCCTCGGCCCAGGTCCTCCTGGCCAAATCCCCTGATAGGGGCTATCAGCCTCTCCTGGCATCAGAATCTTCCTTTACAGATCCTCCGGAGGACCTTGGCCTTCACCCTCCAGCTCCTACTCCTCCTTCTCCTCCCCTCCCATCCACCTCTTCTCAAATGTCTGCTCTTTCTCAACCCCTTCCTTATCTGACCTCCTGTGCCCAGACCTCTTCCCTCAGGCCCCTCCGGTGTCTGCTCCTGCCTTACCTCCCATCCTGCCCCTCCTATATCCAGCCCTTCTCCCCAGCCCATCTCTAATTCCTTTGTCCTCAGCTCCAGTCGTTCCGGGTTTGGTCGGCTCCCCCCCATCCACTTCCGTCCCTATTGCCATGGAGACATCACCTCCCTCCTCCGTCCTGTTGATGTCACACCTTACTCCTTGTTTCCAGCTCTGCCCTAGCCACCCACAAGCTATACCCTCTTCTTTCGTCGTCAATGCCATCTTGCCCTCCTTCCACCTCATTCCCTATTCTCACCCCACCACCATCTTACAATCCTACACCGCCCTCTAAATGGACCAGCCCTCTGGTTACCAGGTCCCAGGCCCAGTTACTGGCCCCTCTCTTGAAGGTGGCAGGTGCTGAGGGACTGGTTCAGGTACATGTTCCCTTCCCCCTGGGGGATCTGTCCCAGATTAAAAAGTGCCTAGGTTCCTACTCTGCCAACCCAACTGCCTACACCAAAGAGTTTCAATACCTCACTCAGACATACGAGCTCACGTGGCATGACCTCCACATGATTTTAACCTCCACCCTCACTCCTGAGGAGCATGATTGTGACACCTCAGCAGCTCAGGACTATGCTGATCAGGTACATAACTCTGACCATTCTTTGCCAGTCAGGGCCACGGCGGTGCCTGCCGAGGACCCACAATGGAACTATCAGGATGGTGCCACAGGTAGGACTAGGAGGGATCAGATGGTCTGCTGCCTTATTGCAGGGATGGAAAAGGCGGCTCAAAAAGTCGTTAACTATGACAAACTGAGGGAGATCACACAGGAGCCTAATGAAAACCCAGCGTCTTTCCTTAATCATTTAACAGAGGCTCTTACCCTTCATACTCATTTGGACCCTTCCTCACTGCCAGGGTCAACAGTCTTAGTTACCCACTTTATCACCCAGTCTACTCTAGACATCTGGCACAAGCTTAAAAAGGCGGAGGAGGGCCCCTAGACTCCACTCTAAGACCTAGTAAATATGGCCTTTAAAGTTTATAATGCCCGAGAGGAGGAAGCCGAGGCCGTATGGGCCCAGAAGCTAAAACAAAAAGTGGCCCTTCAAACCCAAGCCCTAGTCACTGCCCTGCAGCCAGCACAACAGGGGCCTCAGAGCGCCCATCTCAGGAAACAGTCCGAGACCTGAACACCTCCGGGAGCCTGCTTCAGGTGTGGCCAGGGAGGCTACTGGGCAAAGCAATGCCCCAACCCCAGGCCACCGACTTGACCTTGCCCGGTCTGCAGACAAAAGGGACATTGGAAGTTTGAGTGCCCCCTGGGGGAGAACCATCCCCCGGTGACAGAGTTTCGCAAGGGGCCAGCTCCCCCAATGGGCCCCTCACCAGAGCTCCTGGGCCTCCTGGATGACTAAAGCCGCCTGGACTCGAACACCCCAATCACCCTTGCCGAGCCCAGGACCACACTATGGGTAGCAGGTAAGTCCATCTCCCTTTTGGTGGACACGGGGGCTACCTATTCTGTCTTACTCTCCTTCCATGGGCCTTTACATCCTTCTCAGGTCTCGGTTGTGGGCATCTTGGGGGTACCCTCCAAGCCGCTAGAGATGGGTCCAGTGTCGCGCCTTTTTGAAGCCCATCCCTTCACCCATTCATTCTTAGTTATCCCCTCCTGCCCAACCCCTTTGCTGGGACGAGACCTTCTGTATAAGCTTGGGGCATCTATTTGCCTCACCTCACACTGAGTTCCCCCAACTCCGCTCCTGGTCCTCGCCTGTGCTGTCTTCTCCCTGAAGCCTTTGTCCGATTTCCCCATTTCCCCCAAAAAAGTTAACCCAGTGGTCTGGGACACTTCCACTCCTGTGGTGGCCAATCACCACACCCCAGTCCCCATTTGCCTTAAGGATCTCTCTTGCTTCCCTTCCAGGCCTCAATTTCCTATCTCACACGCCCATCGCAAGGGCCTCCAGTCCATTGTTAACTGGCTGCTCACCCAGGGTCTTCTGGTTCCTACCAACTCCCCTTGTAATACTCCCATCCTCCCAGTGAAAAAGTCATCTGGTGCTTATTGACTGGTGCAGGACCTGCGGATAATCAACTCTGCTGTAGTACCACTGCATCCAGTGGTCCCTAACCCATATACTCTTCTATCTCAGATACCCCCCACTACCACTCATTTCATAGTCCTGGACCTTAAAGATGCCTTCTTCACCATCCCCCTACATCTAGACTCCCAGCCACTCTTTGCCTTTACTTGGGAGGATCCAGACACCCACAGGATCCAACAATTAACCTGGACGGTCCTGCCTCAGGGATCCTGTGATAGTCCCCACATTTTTGGCCAGGCATTGGCTGAGGACCTGTCCTCTTATGACTCTGGGTATAGCACTCTTCTCCAGTATGTAGATGACCTCCTCCAGTGCAGCCCCTCCAGGGAGGTCTCTCTCTGAGATATGGCCTCCCTCCTTAACTTTCTAGCACAGTGAGGATACAGGGTCTCCCCTTCCAAAGCTCAACTCTCTACCCCACAAGTCACCTACCTAGGGGTGGCCCTGACTCCCACCTCCAAGGCCCTCATGGTGGACCACACCACCTCCAGCAGGGAACTCCTACCCCCCACCTCAGGTGCTGAAATCTTGTCATTCCTTGGGCTGGTGGGCTTCTTTAGGCATTGGGTCCCCAATTTCACTATACTTGCTAAATCACTATATGCTGCAGCTAAGGAAACTCCCACTGGCCCCCTCACTTCTCCCTCAGCTGTAGCCTGCACCTTCAACACCTTGCAGGACACGCTCCTAGCTTACCCCCCGCTTATGCTTCCTGACTTCCACAAGTCTTTCCTCCTGTTCACTGAGGAAAGAACTGGGATGGCGATCCCAACCAGTGGGACCCTCTCACCGACTGGTCGCCTTCCTGTCCAAACAGTTAAACCCCACCATCCTGGGATGGCAGCCTTGCCTCCGGGTGCTGGCAGCGGTGGCTTGTTTAACCAAGGAGGCTCTAAAGCTTACCCTTCAACAGCCAGTTATGGTGTACTCTCCCCACAGACTCCAGGACCTCTTGGGTCATAAGTCATTATCCTTATTAAGCCCTTCTATGGTCCAGGAGTTCCACCTTTTATTCATAAAACATCCCCAAGTGTCTCTTCGCTCATCGCCACTTCTAAATCCAGTTACTCTCCTTCCCTCCGCTAGCTCCTCAGTTTTGCCTGAACATTCCTGTGTGGAGCTAGTAGAGGCCCTTAGCCCCCTCACACGGGACTCTCTGACCAACCTCTGTCTAACCCTGATCTCACATTCTTCGTAGATGGAAGCTCAACTAGGGGGCCGGATGGAGGCCGCAGGGCAGCCTATGCAGTAGTCTCTCCTCCCACCATGGTGGAAGCTGCCTCACTACCATGAGGGACTTCTTCCCAAAAGGCAGAGCTAGTGGCACTCAGCTGAGCATTACAGCTGACAAAGGGCCACAGGGCCACTATATATACCGATTCTAAGTATACTTTCCTTATCGCTCATAGTCATGCGGCGATCTGGAAAGAAAGGGGTTCTTAACCACCTGGGAAGCTCTGGTGGTCAACAGTAAGGTCATTCAATATTTACTCTAGTCCCTACAAGAATCCAAGGAGATAGCCATTATCCACTGTCAAGGCCATCAGACGGGCACAGACCCTGTCATACAAGGAAATGCCCTGGCTGATGCCACGGCCTGCCAACTTACCTCAACCCAGGATGCCACCCCTGTCCTGTTTCTTTCTCCCTCCCTAATTCCCAGGTACTCGGAGGACAAACAACAGCGACTCCTCAGTCAGGGCGCTGTGGCTGGGCAACAGGGGTGGATGTACCTCAGAGACAGGATAATCCTTCCCCAGATGCAGGCAAAGGAAATTGTGGCCACAATCCACCAGTCTTTACACATTGGTCCCAAGACCATGCACAGGTTTCTTTCCCTGATTTTCTCGCCACAGGGTCTCCGAGAAACCATCAACCAGGTCCATATGGCCTGTCAAACCTGTGCATGTTTCCTCTCAAGGAGCACTCTGGCGCCGGATGGCAGCCCACCAGCTGCGACGGTGTCTCCTTGGACAGGACTGGCAGGTGGACTTCATTCATATGCCAAGACACCAAAAGTACCGATACCTGCTGGTAATGGTAGATACCTTTTCAGGTTGGATCGAGGCCTTTCCCACAAGCCAGGAGACAGCCTCGGTGGTGGCTGAGACCTTGGTGGAGCACATCATCCCCCGCTTCGGGCTCCCGACGTCCATCCAGTCAGACAACGACCCGGCATTCATTTCCAAAATCACTCAGCTGGTGGCCAAAGCCCTCAACATCATATGAAAACTTCACATTCCCTACCGCCCTCAGTCCTCGGGTAAGGTGGAATGGGCAAAAGGCCTCCTGAAAGACCAACTAACCAAACTTTCCCTGGAGGTAAAACTTTCCTGGCCTGCTCTTCTCCCTATTGCCCTCACTAGGGTGCATGTGGCTCCCCAGGGGACAGTCGGCCTTAGCCCGTTTGAATTGATGTATGGTAGGCCTTTTCTCATTAACACCGGCCTTCCTACAACTCCTCCGCCACTAGCCTCCTACCTGTCCTACCTCTCACTCCTCAGACACCTCCTACGAGAACACACCGACCAAACCCTGCCCCAGGCCAACTCCACATCTGACCCACAGGCAGCCGTCATGCTACAGCCTGATGATGAGGTTCTCCTTTGAGAGCTCCAACCCTGGTCCCTTCAACCTCACTGGATGGGACCTTACACAGTAGTCCTTACAACTCCTACTGTGGCTAAACTGTTAGGGCACCCCTCGTGTTACCACATTTCTTGGCTCAAGCGCCCCCCCCCAACAATGAAGTGTGGAAATCTAATGAGGTGGGACCCCTCCAGTTATGGTTTAGCCATATTGATGTTAGTAAGCCTAACCAATAATAACTTTACAATGACATGGGGAATGGCTGATTGGACTTGCAACTGATATGTCTCTGCAGGAAAACCCCAACTCTACCAGCTGGTTCCCCATATGTGCTATCATCAAAAATTTTCATGCCAACTAGGAAAACAAAAGTACTGGGCTGCAGTAATGTTAAGAGATTTCCAAGTGGGCTGCCCAGGTGGCAGTGGCACAGTCCGCTGCTGGGAGTAAGACCCCCCACCAAATCCCCAAGGAAAGATACCCCCTTGCCCCACTGAGTGTTCAACCTTCCATTCTTTTGTCCAGGCACCTTGCTACAAGCAAGCCTCCATCTGCCTCAGACCAACCAAACAACAGGCCTGGACAGGACAGAGCGTGGGACAACACACTGGGTATTCTTGTCCTAGGCACCAGGGACAAAAGATCTGCTGGAACCTCAGACCTCCTGTGGGTAAATCAGATTGGGGAGAGGCATAGGATTATGCAGAACAGCAAAACACCAAGCGGGTCATGGAAGAACTCATTCAACATTTCAATGGACCGGGGTTGGTGCACTCCAACCTCCCAAAACCCCAGGGCTCTTATCAGACAAACCCAGAACTCCTTCCTGTCCTTAACAAAACCCACACCCTGCTTAACCTTACTAACCCAGCTTAGCAAAGGACTGCTGGCTATGCCTCAGGTCTGGCCAGTCCTGGGTCTCCCCTGTCCTGGTCACAGGAAATTGGACTCTCCGTAAGCCTCCAACCCAATGTCCACCTTCACTACCATGTTCTGACATCCCTCTCCCACATGACTTGCCCACAGCCCAGTGTATAACATGAGACGGCACCCTGGGGGTCGGATGTGCCCCCCTCAGCCTCTGCTTACGATCACTCGTGGTCCAATCAAATAACACCCTCTGCCCCCACTTAATGGGACTGCCTTTCTATGAGGCACTACCATCTACCCGGTCTTGCCCCCTGACTGGTCGAGGTCCTGCATTCTTGTCATCCTCCTCCCCACCGTTGTAATAGCACCCGGTAACCAAAGCCTGCCTGTCCCCTTGGTTGGCTCCTCAACGTCACAGGTAAGGCGGGCAGTTGAGCTCCTACCTCTGCTGGCAGGGCTGGATATTACCGTGGCCATGGAAACGGGGGCAGCAGGGCTGGCATCCTCACTTCATTTTTACAAACAGCTCTCCTCCCAACTGATGAAGGACGTACGACAGGTGGCAGATATGGTCCTAGACTTACAAACACAACTGGATTCCCTGGCTGACATGGTCCTCCAAAATTGACAGGGACTAGACCTGCTAACAGCTAAAGAAGGAGGGATATGCCTATTTCTTAGGGAGGAATGCTGCTTCTATGCCAATAAATCAGGGATAGTCAAGGACAGAATTAAACAATTACAAGAAAACCTCCAAAAATGGAGAGAAGACCTGACCAGAGGCCCATTCTCAGGGTGGTGGCAATCCCAACTCCTAACATGGCTTCTCCCTGTTCTGACTCCACTGATTGTTATATTTATCCTCTTGTTGGTGACCCTGTGTGTTTTCAGGTTTCTCCAACAGCGCCTGGGAAAACTCTCTCGAATAACGGTCAACTACTGTTACATTCATACTTGCCCCTTCCATCTGAACCACCTCTGGCCCCATACCAACCTTAAGACCCCCCGCCATGCTGCCCCTCCCCAGCAGGAAGTAGCTAGAACAGGCCGGTGCCCCTATGACCAAAAGGCTGGAATGTAAGGCTGGAGGTACTGGAGGGCGGGATGGGCCTCAACAAGATGGCTCCAACCCAGACCAGAAGAACAATGGGTGAGAGTGAGCCAGCAAAAATGAGTAACCGGAACTAAGACTCCAGCTGCAAAGTCAGCCAGTATCTGTTACAGCGATTCTAGCAACCCCATTCAGTCAATCACCAGCAGATGTAACAGCTGTCCCAACCAATGATCGCTCTCCCCAATCCCCCTCACAGCGTCCTCAGTGTGCCCCTTTATAAACCCATCACCCATCTTGCTGGGCGCGACTTCTCCGGCCCACAGTTACATGGACTGGTGAACCTCTTCCAGGATTGCGCTAATAAATTTTTCTTGGCTCCTTTGTTGCCATTTTGCCTGCCTGGTTTCGTTTACCTTACAAATCCTACTGAAACTATTCCAGAAAATTGAAGAGAAGGGACTCTTCCCTAACTCATTCTACGAAACCAGTATCACACTGATACCACAATCAGCCAAGGATACAATATATAAAGAAAACGATCTATTTTTCAGATGAACATAGATGCAAAAGTGTTTAACAAAATATTAGCAAAACAAATTCAGCAACACATCCAAAAAAACTATCCATTACAACCAAGCAGGTTTTATTTCAGGGATGCAAGGATGAGTCAATAACTGCAAATCAATAAGTGTGATACACCACATAAATAAGAATTAAAACCGAATTATCATCTCCATAGATGCATCCAACAAAATACAGCATCCTTCATGATAAAAACCCTCAAAGAACTGGGAACTGAAGGAACATATCTCAAAATAATAAGAGCCATATATGACAAACACACTGCCAACATCATACTTAACCTGGAAAAATTGAAAACATTCCCCCTCAGAACAGGAACTCTCACTGTTATTCAACATCATAATGGAAATCCTAGCAAGAGCAATCTTGCAAGAAAAAGAAACAAAAGACATCCAAATTGACAAGGAGGAAGTCAAATTATCTCTGTTCACAGATGATGTAACTGTATAATAGAAACTCCTAAAGATTTCTCCAAGAAGCTTCTAGAGCTGACAAATGACTTCAGTAAAATTTCAGGATACAAGATGGATGTACAAAATTTTGTAGTGTTCCTAAACATCAACAACACTCAAGCTGAAAACCAAATCAAGAGCTCAATCCCATTCACACCACACACACACACACACACACACACACACACACACACACACACACAGGAATACCCTAAATAGGAGCTGAAAGATCTCTATGAGGAGAACTACAAAACACTGGTGAAAGAAATCATAGACAACACAAACAAATGGAAGAACATCCCATGGATTGGAAGAATCAATATTGTTAAAATGGCCATACTGTCCCAAACAATCTACAGATTCAATATGATCCTGATCAAAATACCAACTTTGTTCCTCACAGAACTAGAAAAGAAAAAAACTTAAAATTATATGGAACCAAAAAAGAACCCGAATAGCCAAAACAATTCTAAGCAAAAAGAACAACTGCAGAGGCACTACACTGCCTGGCTTCAAATTATACTATACGTCTATAATAAATAAAACAGCATGGTACTGGTCAAAAAAGAGGAAGATAGATCAATGGAACAGATTAGACAATCCAGAAATAAAATCACATTCCTACAACCAATTGATCTTCAATAAAGCTGACAAAAATAAACAATGGGGGAAGGGACACCCTATTCAATAATGGTGTTGGAAAAATTAGCTAGACATATGCAGAAGAATGAAACTGGATCCCTATCACTTACTATATATAAAAATTAACTCTAGATGAATTAAGACTTAAATGTAAGACATGAAACTATAAAAATCCTAGAAGAAGACCTAGGAAACACTCTTCTGGACATTGATCTAGGGAAAGAATTTATGATAAACCCTCCAAAAGCAATTGCATCAAAAACAAAAATAGACAAATAGGGCTAAATTAAACTCAAAAGCTTCTGCATAGCAAAAGAAATAATCAGTTTAGCTAGCAGAAAACCTATGGAATGGGAGGGAATATTTGCAAAATTTGCAAATTACACCTCAAGGGTCTAATATCCAGAATCTACAAGGAACCCAAACAATTCAACATGAGAAAAACAAATAACACCATCAAAATGTGGACTATGAACATAAATAGGCAATTTTCAAAAGATGATACACAACCATCCAATAAATATCTGAAAAAATGCTCAACACATCAGAGAAATGCAAATTAAAACCACAATGAGACATCACCTTACACCTGTCAAAATGACTATTATTGGAAAGTCAAAGAACAACAGATGTTGACATGGTTGCAGAGAAAACTGAATACTCATCTTCTGTTGGTGGGATTGTAAACTAGTTCAAGCTCTATGGAAAACAGTATGGAGATTTCTCAAAGACCTAAAAATTTAATTACCATTTGACCTAGCAATTCCATTACTAGGGAGATCTATCCAAAGGAAAAGAAATCAGTATATAAAAAGATACTGGGGGACTTCTGGCAAGATGGCGATGGGGCAACCTGGTCTGTGAAACCCTCTGCAAAGGAGAACTGCAGTGGGTCTCTGGCTCTCGCCCCGGGGGCTGCGGACCCCAGAATTGAAGCCTGCTCTTCATACGGAGCTTGGCCGTTGCCACCGCTGGGGCATCGCAGCAGACGGGATGGCCACTGCAGCACAGACGCCACCGACGCCGCCACCGACGCCGCCGCAGCCACTGCCGCCGCTGCTGGTAGCACATCACACCACCCGGGCTGGAGGCGATCCACGACTTCAGTCCTTGAAGCCCCTTCAGGGAAGATCTGCTGGGATCGCTGCCACCTCTCCTGCGACCGAGACATCCTGCCCGCCATGAGTCTCCTGCCTCACCATCTCCAGTCTCTACCGGTTCCTGTCCAGCCCCACCCCCTCTGGGGCGAGCAGCTGAGATAGCACCACCTGCCGGCGATTCAAGGTAACAACACCAAAATGGGAGAAACAAGCTTGAAAAAGATATAGGCCAGAGTGGTGAATGGAGAGTAATCTGAACTGTCCTTTACAGCAGACCAAGGGCAACTGATCCTAACTGCAAACTAATTTACCTGCTTGAAAAGAAAGCGAGAAATCAGAACTGAAAGGACATTGGACTTAAACGAAAAGTCTCAGAGTGTGCTTCATTGATTCTGTTAATGACTTAATTCTATTCCTACTGTATTGTATCTTTTTTTTCTCTTCCTTTTCTTCTATTTTCTTCTCTCTGTAAACCATATCTTTGTATAGAAGAACAGCACACCAATAAGGTGTTTGGTTAGCTTGTATGTTAGTATCACTATATATTTTAATTTTTTTGTATGAGAGGTGGTTCATCAGTAGCTGTGGTCTATTGTTTTTATCTGTCTCAGTATAGGTCACCCTCTCCATTTATTGGCACACATTTGTTTCCCCCCTTACTCCTCTATCTCTCCACCCCCTTCTTCAACCCGCTGTCTGCTCCATTCTCTTCACTCTGCCATCCACATTTTATTTCAGGGAGTAAACCTACAGCCCCACTGCACGGACAGATTCCAAGGCAGTGGGAAGTGCCTTCCAGATTATCCACAACCCTGTCAGCGAATACCAGGACCTGCAGATAGATTCTGAATCACAGCTCCCCGCTTAAGTAAATCTCAAAACTGCAAAAAAGACCACCCCAACCTACAGTGCAACTCCAGAATTCAACAAAGTAAGAGGGCATACATAAAGAATAGGAAATTGAACAAATAGAAGTAAAACCAATCCCTTTACCCCCCGAATAACAGAATTAAGGAAGACGGTGACATGGAGGGAAGGAAAAAGTAGGGAGGGGGAAAACCCACACAAATGAAGAAAAACCAAAAGAAGAATATAGGTCTCACATAGACCCCTGGGAGATCAGACACTGAGAAAACAGATTCTGGAACACAAACAATGAAGAGTCCCCAGAATGACTGGTCACATGCAACAAACCCAGACATCAAGACATTAATGGAGAGAATTTAAAAAATTGAGGAGAGACAAGAGGAAAATAGGAAGGAGCTGATGTCAGAAATAACAGCAGTAAAGAATACTGTGATGGAAATGAATAACAGACTAATAAGTATGGAAAGCAGAATTAGCCAAGCAGAAGAAAGAATCTCAGAGCTCGAAGACCAAAACACAGAACTAACCCAAACTGTCAAAACCATAGAAAAGAAGCTCAAAAAGACAGAACAAAAACTGCAAGAGATGAATGATCACTCCAAGAGACCAAACCCAAGAATAATTTGGCTTCCTGAGGCAGAGAGAGAAACAGAAGCCACCCTGGAACAAACATTTCATGAAATCATTCAAGAAAACTTCCCTCATCTCATCAAGGATGAAAAATTCAAACACAAGAGATTCAGAGAACCCCTGCAAGACAACAAATGAGAAGACCAACTCCCAGACACATAGTCATTCGCCTAAACAAAGTAGCTATAAAAGAAAAAAATCCTAAAGGCAGCAAGAGAAAAAGGCCAGACAACCTACCAGGGAAGACCAATTAGAATAGCAGCAGATTTATCCTCAGAAACCCTTCAGGCTAGGAGAGCCTGGAGCCCTATCTTCAAAGTTCTAAAAGATAAACAATTTCAACCAAGAATAACCTACCCAGCCAAACTAAGCTTCATCACTGAGGGGGAATTGAAATCTTTTCCAGATATCCAATCCCTAAGAACCTACACTGCCACCGGACCACCTCTACAAGAAACACTTAAGAAAGTACTGAACACAGAAGAAAAAGAAAAAAGAACAACATTCTTCACAAGAGTACAGGCAAAAGGTTAAAAACACACATGAGCCAACTCCAGAACCCAAAGAAAGACAACAAACAAACAGGAACAACAACTCTGTAAGAACCTTATGAGAGGATACCCTTATGGAAATTGGAACTGGCAACCAATTCCTGGTCAAAACCCCAATTGCCCACACCATTAGAGATAAGATAGACAAGAAGGACCTCATCAAACTGAGTAGTTTCTGCAAAGCCAAAGAAACCATCAAGAGAGCAAGGAGACAGTCCACACAATGGGAAAAAATACTTGCCAACTGTATATCTGACAAAGGCCTAACATCTAGGATCTGCAAGGAACTCAAACATACTGAAAAGAAAAGCCCCATTACAAAATGGGTAAAAGATATGAATAGGCGCTTCTTAAAAGACGACATATGAGCAGCCAACAGGTACATGAAAAAATGCTCAGCCTCACTAGTCATCAAAGAAATGCAAATTAAAACCACCCTGAGATACCACCTAACTCCAGTCAGAATGGCCATCATCAATAACCCAAAAAACAACAGATGCTGGAGAGGATGCAGTGAAAAGGGAACACTTCTATACTGTTGGTGGAAGTGTAAACTAGTACAACCTCTGTGGAAAACAGTTTGGCAATTCCTTAAAGGTCTAAAAATCGATCTTCCAAACGACCCCACTCCCTTTACTAGGAATATACCCGGAGGAACCCAAATCACTCTGTGAAAAAGATTCTTGCACATGCAGGTTTATTGCAGCATTGTTTATAACAGCAAAAACATGGAACCAACTGTGCTGCCCATCAAAAGAGGCCTGGATTTTAAAAACGTGGTACATATACACGATGGAATATCATGCAGCCATAAAGCAGGACAAAATTATGAACTTCACAGCAATTTGGATGGACTTAGGGTCTGTAATGCTGAGTGATCTACCACAGAAACAAAGAACTGAGTATCACATGTTCTCACTCATAAGTGGCCCTTCAACAATTATTGTAATACTATAAAAAAGAATTGTCAGTAATGGGAAACTGGCGGGGGGGTGGTGGAGTCGGGATTGGTAGTAGTGGGATTCTGCGGGGTGGGGGGGACACCTCATCAACAAGGGTACCTGCATAATGAACATGTGTATACTTAACCCTGAATTGTACCCCCACCATCTTTAAAATAAATAATTTTTAAAAATTAAAAATAATTAAAAAAAGGACTGAGTATCACAGACTGAGTATCTTACTCATAAGTAGACCTTGAACAATCATTGTATTACGATAAGAAAAGGATTGTCAGTAATGGGAAATTGCCAGAGGCGGGTGGGATGGGATTAGCAGTAGTGGGAAACTGCCAGAAAAGTGGGGGTGGGGGGTGGGATTGGCAGTTGAGGAAAACTGCCAGGGGCTGGCACACCTCATCAACAAGGGTACCTGCATAATGAACATTTGTATACTTAACTCTGAATTTTATCCCACCATCTTTAAAATAAACAATTAAAAAAAACTCCAAAACAATAGGATACCACTACATACCAACTCAGTTGACTAAAATTGAATACACTCACCAAAGCAAATGCAGGCGAGAAGGCTGAACAGAAACTCTCCTCATTGCTGGTGGAAATGCAAAGTGACCCAGTCACTGTGGAAGAGAATCTGGTGCTTTATTACAGAAATAAATATGATCTTACCACATGATCCATAATCCCCATTCCTAGGTGCTGGCCAAAATAAGGTGAAAACTTATTTTCACACAAAAACGTGTGCGCAAATGTTTTTTATCAGATTTATTCATAATTGCGAAAACATTTGAAGCAACCAGGATATATTTCAATAAATAGATAATCAAAATGTATGTGTATTCATTGATAAAAAGAAATGAGTTTTTATGTGACAGAAAGACAGGAAGGCATCTCATACGTGTTCCTAAGTGAAATAAGCCAATTTGAAAAACTACATAACACCTTTTCAAAAAATATTGCTAGGAAAATTGGAAATTCATATACAAAGAAGGAAGTTTGATCCTTACACCTTACACTGTTTACAAAAATTAGCTCAAAATAGATTGATGACATAAATTTAGGAGCTTAAACTATAAAACTCTTAGAGAAAACATCAGGACTGTTTCCCATGTTTTGGCAATTGGAATGTCAATGATCTCTTGTGATGCCAAAAGCACTGGCAACAAAAGAAAAAGCACATAACTTGGAATCCATCAAAATTTTAAAAGTTTGTGCAGTTAAAAAAAAACACCATCAACCAAGCTTACACACCAAACACTACCCATAGATTGGGAGAAAATATTTGCAAATCATCTGATGAGATTGATATCTGATGAGATTGACATCTAGGGTATATAAATAACTCCTACAAATCAACAACAAAAACCTAAATAGTCCAATTCAAAACTGAACTTGAATAGACATTTCTCCAGAGAGGTTATACAGATAGCCAATAAGCACATGAAAAGGTGTTTAACATCGTGAATAATTATGAAAATACAAATCAATACCACAATGAGATACCACTCACACCCATTAGGTGTGTAATGCCCTTTAGGATGGTAGATTACAGAAAATAAAATGAATTGGTGAAGATGTGGAAAAATTAGAACCCTTGTCTTGCCAGGGAAATAAAAAATGATGCATTCAGTGTGGATGATAGTATGGTGATTCCTCAAAAAATTAAGACTAAATTACCACATGATCTATTAATTCTCCTCCCAGGTATATATGCAAAAGAACTGAAAGCAGAGACCAAATATTCAAACATCAGTGTTCTTAGCAGCATTTTTCACAATAGCCAAAAGGCGCAAACAAATTTTTGTTTCATCTTTTGAACAGCTAAGGATAACTTAAATAAATAAATGTGGCATATGCATACAATGGAATACTATTTGACCATAAAGAGGAATGAAATTCTGCTACATGCTATAGCATGGATGAAACTTGAAAACAGTAGAACAAGTGATATCTGAGTGTCAACAGGGCCTTGCCTCTTTGTAGGCTCTTGAGAAGAATCCATTCTTGCCTCTTCCTAGCTTCTGACGGCTCCTGGAAATCCTTAGTATTCCTTGGCTTGTAGTTATATCACTCTAATCTCTACCTCCGTCTTCACACAGCCTTTGTCCTGTTTCTCTAGTTACAACTCATTCTTGTTCTTGCTTAATTACTCCATCTCTCTTATTTCCTTAATCCAGGTCATGGATTTGTATCAGTTTTCCTAATCTATTGAGAGACTTGGGGTTTTAATTTATTAAGACTTTCCGTGGATTTTTGGTTTACATTTCATTAATTTCCACTCTTTATTAATATCCTCTTCCTACTTTCTTTTGACTGATTTTGCTATTCTTTTTCTGAAGATTTAAAATGAATAGGAAGTTCCTTTAATCTTCTTTGTTTAAAAATAAAGACATTAAAGACTATCCATAATCCATTGAGAACAAATTTTGCTATAACTTACTAAAAATTGTAAGTTTTTGTTCTTCCCATTTATTTTGGGGGTACTTTGCATTTTCTCTTTTAACCTCTGTCTGATCTTCAAGTTATATACAAATATGCTCTTTCAATTCCAAGTTAAAAATGTAGGCATAGTAAGCTCCTTACATATGAGCAAGTTCCATTCTGTGAGTGGGTCTGTAAGCCCAATTTGTTCTTAAGTCCAGCAAAGCTATCCTAGGTATCCAACTAAGACAATCAGTAATATAGTACTGTACTATAATAAGTTTATAATACTTTTCACACAAATAATATATTTTTAAAAATTTTTTTTAAATCTTACAGTATAGTACCTTGGAAAGTACAGTAGTACAGCACAGTACAACAGCTGGCATACAGGGGCTGGCATCAAGTGAACAGGTAAGAAGAGTTACTGGCTGGAGGAGGGAGAGGAGGTGGGAGATGACAGAGCTGAGGGATGGTCAGCAACAGGAGATGAGGGCAAGCTGCAAGGCAACACATGCCTGACGCTGATGGCACAGGTTATAGTGCCTTGCTGGATTCAATTCTTTCTACCCTCTTGAAAAAATAATGCAGTGATGTCTGGATAGTAGCTCTTTTTCTCTCATTACAGATGACATAGTCACAATGGATTACATTCTCAATGGCTGCTGCAACTTTCTTGTACTGTTCTACATTTGGGTTCTGTACCCCAAAAGCAGTGCCTCCTCAAATAGAGAAAATCCCCTTGCCATTTCCTACATCATGAATCTGTTGGTTTTTCAGTTACAGTACTTTTCAGGAAAGTACACAACAGCACAACCACTTGTAGAAGATTCACACATGTGACAACGTACACCAGACACATGAACTAACTTATGTTATTGGACATGTAATATGCATTCGCATCTTTGAAAATTTGCAACTTGAAGGCTCGTAAGCAGGTGACTTGCTATACTGACAAAAACTCTCCTCTTGACCAACTCTAGTCAGGCTCCTCCTCTAGGCTTTTATCTTAGCCCCCATCCTTACTGGACCAAAACAGTCCAGTTATAGCAAGAATCCTACTATGTCCGTTTAGAGAGAACCCACCGCCTTTAATATCTGATTACTGTGGCCTTCCTTTTGCAAGGATCCTAAGCTGCTTTAGCAAGAATTTTTCTACCCTGCATGTTGCCTTTTAGTCATTTTCCATCCACTGACTGCAACCCCAGACACTATTCCTTGGCTATAAACCCTTACTGGTCCTTGTTGAATTAGGAATTGAGCCTAGTTTTGTTACTGACATCTTTTTTCCCTTATTACAAGAGTTCCTGAATAAATTTTTTTTACTTCTATCTGGCTCCAGGATGCTTTTAGAGTATCTTTTGACATTTTTACAAGCAATTTAATAATAATAATAGTAATCTAATAATAATCTTATCCTAATCCTATAAGAGCTCCCTTACTTTACTAATGTATTCTTTATGCTTTGTTTTTGTTCTGAGTTGAAGTCTTACTATGTCTCCCAGGTTGTTCTTGAAGTCCTGAGCACAAACGATTCTCCTGCCTCACCCTCCCAAGGTGCTGGGATTCCAGACATGCTCCACCACTCCCAGCCTAAAGTATTCTTTGTGAAACAGTGCATAATTCAGTCAATAAATGTTCTACAGATGCCTAAAAATGAGTATTTTCTAACTGAAAAATATGAAATCTTCAGGTCTAGTGCACCTATAGACTTCTGCATGTCTTTACTTAGGTTTTTTTTTTTTTTTTTACTAAAATGTCCATTTATGAGAGAAGACAGTTGAAATATTCTACTATAATTGTATTTTAATCAAGGCCCAATGAGACACATGCTTTTACAAATTAAATTGTCAATTATTGTGTTTACCAAGTTGTTCTCCATATGTGGGATTTTGACAATTATGTCTTCATTTTAAATCATGCTTCTGTTTCATAATGTCCAACTTTATCCTATCTAGTGCTTTTTAAATCCCACTTGTCCCATAATGCCACTTCTGCTTTCTCGGTATGTGCACTTGCCTTACTTCATTGTCAGTCTCATGTTTTATTTCACTGTCTTGGGATGACTTCAAGATATTTGTTCTTGTCAATTTCCTAGAATTTAAACAAGCAAGCAAGCAAAGAACCAAATAAAAAGCACAATTCCATTCACAGTAGCCATACACACAAAAAGAAAGAAATACTTCAGTATCTTCCTAACCAGAGAATTGAAAGACCTTTACAATGAAGACTACAAAACACTGCTCAAAGACTTCCAAGAAGACACAAACAAATGGAAAAATACTCCATGCTCATGGGTAGGAAGAATCAACATTGTTAAGATGTCCATCCTATCAAAGGCAATCTACAGATTCAATGCAATACTCATTAAGTTACCAACATCATTCTTCTCAGACGTGGAAATGACAATACACAAATTCATATGGAAACATAAATGACCATGAATAGCCAAAACAATCCTTAGCAAAAGAAACAAAGCTGGAGGTATCACACTTCCAAACTTTAAACTTTACTGTAAGGCTACAATAATCAAAACAGCCTGGTATTGGTACAAGAACAGGCACACAGACCAATGGAACAGGATAGAGATTCTGGAAGCAAAACCTCAATTTCTTAACCAACTCTTCTTCAACAAAGCCTCCACCCACAACCATTAGGGAGAGGAGAACCTATTCAGTAAATGGTGCTGGGAAAATTGACTGACCACATGCAGAATATTGAATTGGGACCCCTACCTATCACCATACACAAAAAACAACTCTAAATGGATCAAAGACCTAAACATAAAACTTCAAACTATAAGAACCCTAGAAAGTGCAGGAGACACCCTTATGGAAATGGGAACTGGCAACCAATTCCTGATCAAAACCCCAAGTGCCCACACAAGAGATAAGATAGACAAGTGGGACCTCATCAAACCGACAAGTTTCTGCAAAGAAAAGAAAACATAAAGAGAGTGTGGTGACATCCCACAGAATAGGAAAAAATATTTGCCCACTGTATATCTGACAAAGGCCTAACATCTATGATCTATAAGGAACTCAAACGCACCGAAAGGGAAAAAAAACAGCTCCATTAAAAAGTGGGCAAAAGACATAAATAGACACTTCTCAAAAGAAGAAAATGGGCAGGCAACAGACATATGAAAAAGTGTTCAGCCTCATTAATCATCAGAGAAAAGCAAATCAAAACCACACTGAAACACCACCTAACCCCAGTAAGAATAACCATCATTAATAAAACAAACAACAGATGCTGGTGAGGATACAGAGAAAAAGGAACACTTCTACACTGCTGGTGGGAATGCAAACTAGTGCAAACTCTTTGGGAAACAGTGTGGCAATTTCTAAAAGAACTAGACACTGACCTTCCATATGACCCAGCAATCCCCCTACTGGGAATATACCCAGAGGAACTCAAATCATTCTACAAAAAAGATACCTGCATATGCATGTTTATTGCAGCACTCTTCACAATCGCAAAAACATGGAACGAACCATGCTGTCCACTGGAACTGGACTGGTTAAAAAATGTGGTACATATACACAGTGGAATATTACACAGCCATAAAGAAGGACAAACACATGGGCTTCGCAGCAGCTTGGATGGATTCAAAGTCTCTCATACTCAGTAATCTATCACAGAAACAAAGAACAGAGTACCACGTGTTCTCACTCATAAGCAGACCCTGAACATTTACCATAATACTGTAAAAAGGGATTGGCAATAGCGGGATACTGCTAGGGTAGGGGTGGCGGGGACAGAACATCAATAAGAGTACCTGATCTCAAACTAGGCAAAGTGGGGTCCAAAGGGAGGCCCAAATTTTGCCTGTATGATGACCACTTGTATACCTGACCCTGAATTGTACCCCACATCTTTAAAATAAAATAGAATAATTTCCTAGAGCTTTGTTGTTGTTGTTGTCTTAACCCAACGTAACAGTCTTTCTTTTCATAAAGAAATTCAAATATTTGGCATATATGTGATTTGTTCTCCTATAAAATGCTATATTTACATTGAAGTTATTATAACATTTCTTTCCCTCATGTTTTTTGGAATTCTTAAAGATGACATTCGTTTCCATTTTCTCCTGTTAATTAGAATTTGTATCATTCATGAACTCAGCAGGAGACAGGTGATACATTCAAATTGCGAATTTGAAAGAAGTCAATAAGGGGACTAATTACAAAGGTGTGGACAAAATGTGGTTGAGTAATGACACCATGTGCAGGACCACAAGGCTGGTAAGCACAGGGAGCTGTGAGCATCCACGGGCCTAAAGGGGCAACCAGAGAAAGGACTTACCAAAACCCAGAAAAAGTGCTGTGTGTGCAGCTGTGGTCTTCAATATAGAGACACAGAACCTGTGTACTCCTGGCCAGGGAAATAAATACTCTGACCTCATTCTCTTTCAAGGCTTCAGATCTCCTGCTGGTATCACCAACTAGTCATGCCTAACCAGAATCGGAAAACAAAGGACAGCTTTGATTTGTTCAAGAGCATAGATAAGGATGGAAAGAAGTATAGAGTGAATCTATAGGAGTAAATATAAGATCATAGCACAAAAGGTTAATGTGTTTTTCATTCTTTTATTCAGAGGTGATAGTAAATAGTTTAAGCATCTGTGGCACAGACACACACACAAACACACACAATACCTACATGGATGCCAGCTGTGAACAGCCAGTACAGATGTACCAACAACTTCCTACTGAAATCACCCTGACCTTAATGGTTCTCTATCTTTTTCCTGTGCTGTCAGATGCATATATCTCCATGATTAGACCAGAAACTAACCATTCAACAATGCTCAAATCACCATAATGTGTACTGGTGGATCTGTACAGTATTTTGAGATAGTTATTAATGCTGGCCACTAAATATATTCTGTTCTTCACCTTCCAAGTATGTGGAAACTTCATTGTCTGCACCCTTGTTAAAGTTGAATTGTGTCCTCCCAAAGTATTTATGTTTTAACCCTAACTCCCAGTACCTCAGAATGTGACCTTAAGTGGAGTTAGGGCCATTGCAATCATGATCAGTTGAAATAAAGTCATGCTGCACAGGAAAACAAATACCGTATGATCTCACTTACACTTGAAATCTTAGAAAGTTAAAATCATAAGGGCAGACAGTAGGGTTACTAAGGGTTAAGAGGTGAATATAAGTGAAAAATATTGGTCAAAGGGACAACATTTCAGATGTAAGAACAAGTTTTGGGAATTTAATATACAGCACAGGTGGTGATGGATGCACTGATTTTTATTGTGGTAATAATCATAAATTGCATAGATATCAAATCATCATGATGTACATCTTAAATATATTCAATCTTTGTTTTTCTGTTAAATATTTTATTTTATCTAAAGCAGAATTTATTGAGAGGACAGAGAAGCTCCCACAATGGGAGAGAACCCGAAGGGGTTGCCTTAAATATTTTAAAATGAAAATGAAGTCATACTGAATTAGGGTGAAACCCTAATTCAACATGACTGGTATCCTTAAAAATAAGAGCTACACAGGCAAGAAACTACCAGAAGCTCACAGAGAGAGTTGGACAGATGCTTCCCTGGTCCCTCAGAAGGAGCATGGTCCTGCCAGCACCTTGCTCTCAAACTTCAGGCCCCAGGAACTGTGAGAAAATATATATTTCAGTTTATGCCATTCAGTTTACCTAACTTTGTCTGGCAGGCCCAGGAAACTAACATAGTCCTACGTCCCTTTTTGGTTGACTAAGGTTACATAATTATTTTACACCAATGAGTTGTGAATGAAGTAACCTGTGCTATGCCAGGATGACCATTTAAGTGTCAGTGTAAAATCCTTCAGAGCTGTCTTTCCCACTGGAAAGGCTGTCAGCAATGTTTGAAATGGTGGTTGCACTTTCAGCCTGGCTTCTGAGTTAATACAATGAGTAGAGCTACCCACAAATTTGAAATAAAACATACAATGTGGGCAAAATATTTTTAAAATTACTTTATTGAGCAACGAAGAATGTGAAGTTTTCTCTTTACTGTAGCATATTGTATCCTTTACTGCCGAAGATTTGTACATTCCTCTGTAATCATGTTAATGTGGAATTTCCCCATGATGACAACTCACTGCTCATAATTTTTTCTACCTGGTTATGATTAGGTATGTTTTCATTTTATCACACTTCCCTGGAACTGGAGTATCAATTATTCAAAAACTCAGATTTTTCTTATGTTCAGAAAAATAATGTTCTATAATTTTAAAATTATTATGGTTTCTTCTCCTGAAATTTCTATTGGCACACTGGGTCTTTTAACATGTTATTTGATATATTTATTTATTTCTCCATCTGTTTTCTATAAACAAGGAAGCATTGCTAGATTCATTTGGAATCTTACACTAAATTATGTCACACCAGTGGCTATCTTCTCCTGAAAATTTTCCATAGGAGAAAAAACAAATCACAAAATTTTAAACATCACTGAACACCCTGTGGAAAAACTTATAATTTCTTTTTTGTTTTTGAGTCGGAGTCTTACTCTGTTGCCCAGGCTGGAGTGCTTTGGCATGCTAACAGCCACCACAGTCTCAACCTGCTGGGCTCAGGTGATCCTTCTGCCTCAGCCTTCCAAGTAGCTGGAACTACAGGTGCACACCACCATGCTCAGCTAATTTTTTGATTTATTGTAGAGACAAGGTCTCACCAAGTTGCCCAGGTTGGTATTGAATATAATTTCTATCATAGACAAAGACCTGATGTTTCTACTGTCTTCAGAGTTCCTCAGAGAAAAAAACACAAAAAATACCAAGACCCACAGAGAGAAAATAAGACAAAAGATATGAATATATGATACACATAATAAATGAAAATGGCACTTACATGTTATTTTCTCTCAGTCATCATGAAAGAATGGTTTAACCCTACGAGAATGTAACCAATTTCACCTACCAAATTTGCAAAAGTTTATGGAGGTATGTATAGGTTATTCTAACTGTGAGTTAATTACACATACATATATGACAATGGATATATAAAAATGACACAACTCCTAGAAAGGGGAGTTTGGAAATTTCTAGAAAAATATAAATGAGTATTTCAAATAAAACATACAGTGTGAGTATGTCTGAATCAGAAAACTCACTTCAAAAAAATCTATCTAAAAGATATATTTCAAAGAGATGGAATAACTTCTGTACAAAATTGTTCACTGTGGTATAATATGTACTATCAGTTTGTAAACAATCCCAATACAAAACTCATTATAAAACTACTTAATAAAAATCGATGTTTCAACACAATAAATAATATGCAAGAACAAATTAATATAGAATGTCCCTTTGCACAGTCAAGGAATGAGTTCCAGGATAAATAAACTGAAAAAAACATTGTTAAGAAAGACATATATGAGTAGTGGTAAACTTCCAGCGGAGTGGGGAGCACACCTCATCAACAAGGGTACCTGCATAATGATCATTTGTATACCTAACCCTGAACTGTACCCCAATCTTTAAAATAAATAAAAAAGAAAGGTATGTATAGTATGCTACATTTTGTGAAGGAATGTCCTGAACAAGAGACCTATCTCTAGAAGCACACACTGGAAGGAAGAGCAACCACATTATCTTCACTCCCAATGACTCACTGAGGTGGATAATGCTTTCTCTTCCTGAAACTCTGAGTTCTGCAAAGAGAGATGTCCTAGTACCCAAGTGGGTCATGTTTCACCAGGGGGCAGAAGGATAGAGTCCTAGTAAACTATAAACTAGAGCTGCCACTTAAACTCAATAAGCCCTTGCACCAGTATCAAGAGATGATCACATTCTTCACAGAGGTGATTAACCCTAACACCGACAGGAGGCAGGGCTTCTGTTATTAGATGGAGTCATCAGGCATATGCAGAGAACCAGGTGCTCTCCTCAAAGGCATAGTGGCATTCTCTAGTCCACTGTGACAGTACAGGGATAGATTCAGCATCCTAGCCCGAGAAGGGTAAGGTGACCGGGTGCTTGGGTCCTTTGGAGATAAGGACTTGGGTCAGGACACACGGTAAGCCTCTAGAACCAGCACTGTGCTCTCCGAGAGAGAACTAGAACGGGTAGTGGAAGAGTGAGACAATAATTGTCCATTTCAGTCCAAGACCAAACACAGCACAGGGACTAGGATTCATCCCACTTCACCCTCTCATCTACGGTTCCCTACAGGAAGTGATGTCCACCAGAATTCCAGAGGAGCTGCTCCCACAATATATGGAAAAGTGAGTCAGGGCAGTGCAAACACTGGGCTGGGGATTATCCAAATAAGCCCCTGGGATCCCCCTTCAGGAAAGAATTTGCTGACCTGCTGCACAGAGTACGATCAGAAGACAGCCTCCAGATGTTGGCTGACATAGCCTCAGTGGTGACAGGCGCCCCCGCGGTGCATGCTCTTCCCAGGGCTGCCCACATCCATCACAGAAGCAGAGTGAGGGGATTCAAACCAGACAACTGAGGTCCAACTCAGAAAAATCTGTCAAGCGATGCTCAGTCCAGCACTCACTGCCAGGTGGGTCAAGGGTGCAGTGTCCATGCACACCTCATTTTATTGTACTCCATATGATTGCATTTCGCAAATTCTGCATTTTTTACAAATTAAAGTTTTGTCACAAACCTGTGTTGAGCAAATCCATTGGCGCCATTTTCCCAACAGCGTGTGCTTACTTTGTGGCACTGTGCCTCTTTAAGCAATTCTCACAGTATTTCAAACTTTTTCATCATTACTATATCTGCTATTGTGATCTGTGATCACAGAACTTTGATGTTTCTATTATACTTGTTTAGGGGAGCCAGAATGCTAACCGTGTAAGACAGTGAACTTTACCAAGAAATGTGTGTTCTGACTGCCCCACCAACTGGTCATTTTTGCATCTCTCCCCCTCTACTTGGGCCTCCCTGTTCCTTCCCTAGACACCATAAGCTGGAAACTGGGCCAACTATATACCAAAGGATAGCATAAGCGTTCAAGTGAAAGGAAGAGTCTCGCGTCTTTCGCTTTAAATCAGAAACAAGAAATGATTAAGCCTAGTGAGAAAGGCATGTTGAAAGCCAAGTTAGGTCTCCTGCATCAAACAGTTGCCAACTTATGAAAATACAGGAAACGCCTGGAAAAAAATTTAAAATACTACTCCCGTGAACATACGAATGCTAAGAATGCAAAACAGCCTTACTGCTGATGTTAAAAAAAAGCTTGAGTGGCCTGGCTAGGAGACCAAACTAGCCACAACACTGCTTCAAGTCAAAGTCTAATCCAGAGCAAGGCCTTAATTTCTCATATATTCTTAAGGGCTGAGAGGTGAGGATCTGCAGAAGTAAAATGCGAAGCTAGTAGAGGTTGTTCCAAGAAGTATCAGGAAAGAAACCGTTCCCATAACATAAAGGTGCGGGGTGAAGCAGCAAGTGCTGATGGCGAGGCTGCAGAATGTTATCCAGATCTGGTTAAGATCATAGATAAGGGTGGCTACGCTAAACAACAAATGTTCGATGTAGATGAAGCAGCCTTATATTGGAAGAAAATGCCATCTAGAACTTTCATAGACAGAAATCAATGCCTGGCTTCAAACCTGCAAATGACAGGATGAATCCTTGTTTGGGATCAATGCAGGTGGGAAATTAAAAGTACAGTGTTGATTATTTAGCATTTTGAAAAACCTAAGGCCTTAAGAATTATGCTAAGTCTACTCTGCCTGGGGTCTAGAAATAGTGCAAGAAAGCCTGCATGATGGTATATTGGTTTACAGCATGGGTTACTGAATATTAAAAACCCACTATTGAGACCTACTACACAGAATCAAAGATTCTTTTCAAAATATTACTGCTCATGGACAATGGAACTGGTTCCCCAAGAGCTCTTTATAGAGATGTACAAGGAGACAAGTGTTGTTTGCATACCTGCTAATACAACAATTTTCTTTGCAGCCCAGATCAAAGTAATTTTAACTTTCAAGTCTCCTTATTGAATATATTTCAAAAAGCTATAGCTGCTATAGTAGTGATTCCTCTGAAAGATCTGGGCAAGGTCCACCGAAAATCTTCTAGAAAGGATTTGTCATTTCTAATACCATTAAGAACATTCGAGATGCATGAGTGGAGATCAACATAACAAACATAATCAGGAGTTTTAGAGAAGTTGATTCCCACCCTCAAGGAATGACCCTGAGGGGCTCAAGACTCCAGTGGTGGAAGGAACTGCAGATGAGGGGGGAATACAGAGAACTAAAATTAAAAATGGGGCCCAAAGAAAGGATTGAATCTCAAGAAACAGTTAACTGGGTGCTGAGTTGCTTCTCTGGGATGAGCTAAGGAGGTGGTTTCTTGAGATGGAATTGACTCCCTATGAAGATGCTATGAATGCTGTTGAAATGACAACAAAGGAGTTGGAATATTACACAGATTAAGTTGACAAAGCAGCAGCAGTGTTGAGAGGATTAACTTCACTTTTGAAAGAAATTCTGCTCTAGGCAAATATTATCAAACAGCATTACATGCCATAGAGTAATATTTTTTGAAAAGAGGAGGCAATTGATGTGGCGATGTCATTTTTGTCTTATATTAAGAAATTGCCACAACTACCCCAACCTTTAGCCACCACCACCCATATCAGTCTGACCGTCAACTCGAGACAAGACCCTCCACCAGCAAAAAGATTAGGACTCACTGAAGGTTCAATGACTGTTAGTATTTTTTACCAATAATATATTTTAATTAAGGTATGTGTACTGCTTTTTAGCTGTAATGCTTTTGCATGCTTAATAAACTACAGTATAGTGTAAACATAACCTTTATTTATAAAATTTTGTTTGGTCTTGCTTCATTGTGATATTCACTTTCCTACAGTGGTCTGGAACTGAACTGGCAATATCCCCAAGATATGCCTGGAATTCAATATTTTTATCCAGCTTTCTTACCCTTTTATTCACAGCTTTGTTCCCAAAAAAATCTTGCAGGGATAAGCTCCAATTCAGTGTCTGCTCCTAGAGAACTCAGTCTACCACAACAAAGATAGTAGCTACAGAAAGCAGCTAACACAACTAGGGTCAAGACAATCAAAGGAAAAGGCTGGGTTTATTGGAGCAGAGATGATTAAAAGAAGTGCCCTGATGGGCAGGGACCCAGACCTCTAAGAGGCCATATTTAACAGCTGCTGCTGCTGCTTCAGATAGTCAGAGGACCATGGTCCTGCTAACCCCAGAGTTGCAACTCAAACCCCTGAGGAAATCAGTCACCAAGTGATGCTGGTATTCCCAAGGAAAATTGACAGTGGTTTAAAAGAGACAACAACACCGAAATCCCAAACTAAATACGGCTGCCAGTAAACAGCCCACCCAACATGATCCCAACAGTCATGTGAAGCACACAGGAGAGAAAACTCCCTTCTCTCCTCATCCAACATCCAAGCTACTTCTCTGCCCCATTGTGGTGCATCTCACAGTGCCTAACGGAAATGGGGTGTGCAGATGCAAATTTTGGACATGATATGCTAGAGTCTAAAACAAGAGAAGGTTTAGAACTGAGAGATAACAGCTTAAAAATGTGTCTTTTGTACGTCTTTGCTCAGGAAACATAGGTATGACTTCTGGGGGAAATAAACCTTTAATTTTGCTTCAAACACTGAAGAGGAAGCAGGAACACACCAGGAGTCCCTTTGGTTTCACATTTAATGCTTACAATATTGATAATTAGGGTGGATTTCTGACTTTTTCTATCAATAGTCTCCAAGGACATGTTGTCACTAGGAAACTAAATCTTAGTATATGGAAAGTCAAATTAGGGACTGGGTTTATTTTCTGGAATAGGATGGGTTACTCCTTTGGAGCGGGTTGGGATGTGTTGTTTTTTTGGAGTGGGGTTGGGCTGATTTTTTGGAGTGTGTTTGGGTTGATTTTTTGGAGTGCGTTTGGGTTGATTTTTTGGAGTGGAATTGAGTTTAATTTCTGAAATAATGCTTTCTTTTAGAGGTTGAGCCTTGTTAATTTCACTTTCAGAATTTCTTTTCCAGAAAATCACATAAAGCAGAAGGGGAAAAGGTAAAAGCAACAAAGGAATAAGCCAAAGTAAAGGCAGGGACTTTTTACGATGAGAGAACATTGTTGGCGCTTCTTTCTGTGTTGTTTGTTCCTGTGTTGTTTGTTCCTGTGTTGTTTGTTCCTGTGTTGTTTGTTCCTGTGTTGTTTGTTCCTGTGTTGTTTGTTCCTGTGTTGTTTGTTCCTGTGTTGTTTCTTCCGGTGTTGTTCCTTCCGGTGTTGTTCCTTCCGGTGTTGGTTCACCCTCCTCTTCCTGGGGTATCCAAGGGGCTGGTCCGCTGTCATCACTTCCTCCGTAGCCTTTTGACTGGCAAAAGGGAGGCGCCCATCCGCTGTCACAGTGACAGTGATGTTTGTTGTTGCAGATGCCTTTCCCGCTGCAGGTCTCAGGCTGACAGTCTCGTTTTAGGGGAGAGACATCGACACACTTCTTGTGAACACAGATCTTGTTGTTGCCACACACTGAGCCATCTTTTACATTACCAGGGTCACTTCTGTTCATTCCTAAATGATAGTCAGTGCCCCAGCAGGTGGCGCCATTGTTATAAAGCTGATGTGCAGCAGTGTGATCTGTTAGATTGGGAATTATTCGCACATTTTCACACTGAACTCTCCCACACATGACATCAGGGGTCTCACATTTCAAATATATATCACCATTCATATCACAGTGACCAAAACGGTCTCCTCGGGAGTTAACTATACGGTAGCAACTTTCAGGAGCACTCCTTGCATCTTGGCCAAAAATCTCCCTGCACCTTTCATCATGGGTATTACACAACTTTTCATAGCAGAAGGCACTATTATTACAGGGGAGCCCATCCTGTACATACACATCTTCTGGGCATTGATAAGATACCCCATTGCACCACTCTGGAAGGTCACATTCATTGACTTTCTCTCTACACACTTCACCTGCTGGCATGACTTTGCAGTGTTTGCAGCAACCACCAAAAGCACAAATAGCCTCTGCACTCCGACGGCAGTTGGCATTGCAACAGGGATCTAGTGAACACTCCAAAACGGTTCCACAGTCACACTCCTCTCCATTTTCAACTCTTTTGTTCCCACAGCGGAGCAAGGTATTCTCTGGAAATGGACTATTTCGCAGACATAAACCCTGGTGCAAATAGTCCTGCAACTGCACATAACTGCAGTTGCTAAAGGCATTTGTTACTGGAATCTCCTGAAACATTATACATTTAAAACGTCCACATTCACAACCATGAGTATCATGCTGTAAACCCAAATTATGACCAAGCTGATGGGCCAGAAGGACTGCATTTTTGGGAATGCTGTTTCGCAAAAGCAAATCAACTCCACAGTTAAAAGGAGGCTGGCATAGTCCACCATAATAGGATATACCTCTTATGTATGCTTCAGGTGACCTCATTATAAGGAGATGTGCAGCATCATTGGGTAGCTCGACATCAAGACTCTGAGCCTTCCAACCGGAAAAGTCATAGAGATGTTGAGCAATGTTACCTGGGTTAACCAAATTCCTTTCTGTCCAGACTGAGATACCACGCAATTCCAAACTGATGGATAAGGATTCAAAATAAGAATCTGCCAAATGGTGAATGAGCAGTATGTCCTCTTGCAACTTTGAGACATTCCTCCCGTATTGATTATATACATCATGGTTTGACACCAATACTAGCTGCAGATACTTCCAGTGTTTCGGCCCACGGTTATAAGTCACCTGCTTCAATGTAAAATGATGAGTCTCCAGCAACTCCAGTTGACGTGCTATTTCATCTTCAGTTAAGCCACATCTCATAGGTGGGAACTGTGTGTCTTCACTGTCTATCTTATACACCAGGTGTTCAAATGTGGTAGAAACTCTAATTGGCTCGATTTCATAAGCAAGGTCATTTATCAGTAGTAATCCTCGAAAGCCCCCAGAACAGGTACTGAGGGCAACCAGGGAATCGGAGACTCCTTCCACATAACCATGATAGTAGCAGTCATTTGGGATGAAGGGCTGGTCCCGGAGAATGGCGTGCTGCTCCGTGTAGGTGAGCACAGGGAGGTGTGTGGACACCAACAGCTTCTTGATCCGCATGTTGACAACATATCTTTGGCCCCCAAGCTGCAGGCTGTAGGAGAGCCATCCTAGGGCCTTTGCACCTCTTCCCCTGTTGGTCACCTTCAAGGGGATCACCACTTCTGGGGAAGTCAAGCGCTGGGAGGGCCCAGCCTGAGAGTGGCCAGAAATGGACAGAGATACCCCAAACCAGAGCAGCAGAAGACTGAGTCTCATGGACGCTCCAGCCTCCACAGCCACCATCATGGAGCCAACTCTCCAGGGCAGAAGAGGACAGGGTGTGACGCTTTGCAGGTCTGGGTCCTACCACTGAGCTGCTTAGGGTGCAGAGCTGACCTTTATGGATCTGTGTCCTGGCAGAGGTGAAACTTCACAGCTGCAGTGCTGAAAATAAAAAGAAGAGCTAGGATGGGATGGGTGGGGTAGGAAGGGCAGTGGGGAGAAAGAGAGAAGGCAAAGTGATTCTTGCATGGGCACCAGATTAGGAGCAATAAAATACATGGGATTCTCTAAGCACACATGGGCAGGTGGGGGGGGTGGTTTCCCAGGAGAAGAGATGATAAAGAATACATATTGGTGGGTAATTGTCAAGCCTCAATGGTGGATACACAAAGATTCACACACTCTCTTCTTTTAACATGTAAAATAGCATGAAATTTTCATCTTCAAATGACATTGACATCTGACCCAAAATTTTCTTCACCAAAAGACCTACTGGCATCCTGCACCTTCAGCATGAGGAGATCCATCCAAAGTCACTTTTTCCCCCTTTATTCACACAGTTTGCTCTATCTCTCCACTTCTGTCTCAGACATTTTATGTATACCCCATTCTGTCCTAAATTGGAACCCCCAAATGCCCCACTTACAGGCCTTACAAGTATTGGGGAACTTCCTCCATTAAGACTTTTCATGTTATAATACTTTCTTTTCAGCAGAAGGGCCCTGGACAGCCACGGAAGGAAGTCACTGAGGAGGAAGCAGGGACTGGCAGCTATTTAATGACAGGGCACACAGCCCAGTCCCCCCAAGCCCTGCATGGACACAGTCGCCCTTTCTCCACACAGCTCAAGTGCAACATGTTCTCAACTATAAGAGGCTCATCTTGGTCATGTCCATAGATTCTATTTTATTTTTCACACAGCTTGTGAGATAGTGGAACCTATGCATTTCAATTTCAAGTTCCCAAAGAAAGAGCTGAGATTTGAAGCCTAGAGTAAGTTTATTAAAATGTTCTGAAGTCCATAATTTCAGGGAAATTTTAAACTTTATTACTATTGAAACCATAGGTTTTTATTATTTTTTTCCAGATAGAGGCAATTTTGTTCATTCACTGACTTTTACTTAAAAGTATCATCAACAATTTTATTACCATGTAAAATCACAATCTAAACAAATTTGGAGGCACATTGTTAACGTATACTGGTGGCCTGAATATTCTCAGTAAGGGTACCACAAAGCGTGAGCAATATGATGTCAACAAAAACAGTTTTCATCTGTACAGGTTTCCAGAACTAATGGATTTCTGCCAGACGCCATAAGAGGAAACCAAGATCACTATATGTAACCTCGTGGGGAAAGCACCTCTGATAGAGCTGAAAATCCAATTAACCATATTCCCCCTCCAGGTCTCTCTACTCTCTTGGTGTGTCATAGAGTTTGGGATACTAATATGGGGATGGGTGAACTGGGAGAGGATTTTGAAGGAAGAGGCCTTGTAGAGAGGATGATACCCTATATTGAGCACTGTTGGAAATATATTGAGGTTATAATGCCAAAGTGTATTCCAGAAGCTCTGTAGAAGGTCAGTCTTGGTCACCCTCATGTTCTTCCAGAGACAGTCCTAAGAGACACGGCATTCCCATGAATTGTCTGAACTGGTGCACTCTAATTGCCCTTCCTCTAATATTACTGGGACCTCAACCACTGTGAGAATCCTCTGTTGCACCAGTCATTAACTCTTCCTTCTCTTTCCAGGAACCACTTGAAAACACCTCAAGACCTTATCTTGTGATCTCTCTACTCCCTGAATTTTGACCTTTTTCACCATTTGTCACAATTGTGTCACAAACCATAGTGGCTCATGAAATCAATTTAGTGGGATAAAAGCAAATGAGACACAATAGAGTAAAAAATATGAGAGGGCTCCACATGAGCCCATATCACTTTTATTCACTGTCACCAAGGAGCTAAGAACAGCATAATGCTAACAGTCCCTACATGCTGATTATCAACTATTTACTGAAAGCCAAACCTAAAATTTATTTTTGGTCTGTGAAGCTAAAATTAGGGTTCTACACACGGTATTTCTTCATGGCTAGCTGGCATCCCAGCTAGAGTTTTGCCAAGACAAGAGTTTTGCCAAGACAGGCACTTGAGAAAGATTAAAAGGAAAAAGAGGATACAATGAACTTGTTACTTCATATTTGCTCCTGATACTCTCAGCATATGCACAGCAATCCTTCCTTACTCTGCTGGTGACAATTGCTTCATATCATACTCCCAGAGCCAGCTTCATTGAACCTGACAGACATATGAGTACCAGCAGGACAGAGATCCTACCTTAAAATATGGTAATCAGACATACTAGGCCATCCTCCAGTCCCCTGGGCAACCAATGCCAGACTGGCAGAGTCCCTTTCTGCAATGTTTCACTGCCAGCTCTGCCAGTCCATGCCACAAAAAACCTTGACACCAGTCCCACTGGTACACTACCATTCCTCAAAATCTAAATTATAGCTTTTGGAGGACCTTCTTCTAAAGCCCTAAGGTACCAGCATAAATTCAGCATTACTTAGAGGTCCAGCTACTATGCAGCGAGGTTTATGAAATTTGAAAGAAGAAACTGAAAAATACAAAATCCACTTGTAGGTATTCACATACTTCTTTCTGCAAGCCATAGAAAAACCAGGTAAAGAAAATGAATAAGAAAATAGGAGTCTTTAGCAACATTAATCAAATTAACCTAATTTATACATACAAAACACAATACCCAATAACACAGCACAAATCAGTTTCAAATACAGATGGAATACTTACCAAGGTAGTCAATAAACATGGTCATAAAGGAAGTCTCAAGAAACCTTAAAAACAACAATTGGATGGCATATGGTCATTAATGATAGAGAATTATAAAAGAGATGGTATACAAGAAAAAATATAGGATAGGTATTCATGTGCTTCTTAATTAAACAAAAACTTTCTGAATAAGTCATAGTCTAAACTGATCAAAAGGAATAACTGGACATATTTTGGGCTGACTGCTAATGTTAACACAATATACTAAATATGAATTGTCACTAAAGTGACACTCATATGTAATTTTCTGTCTTTCAATGTACTTATTAGAAAAGCAGCATTTTCAATGTATATATTACAATTTTTTTTGTTGTTGTTGAAGTCTCACTCTGTCGTCCAGACTGGAGTATAGTGATGTTCACAGTCCCCACAGCCGTAACCTTCTGGGCTCAAGTGATCCTTCTGCCTCAGCTTTCAAATTAGTTGGAATTATAGGAGCATGTCACCACGTTTGGCATATTTTTTATTTATTGTAGATACTAGATACAAAGTCGCACCAAGTTGCCTAGGCTGGTTTCAAAACCGTGAGTTCAGGAAATCCTCTTGCCTCAACCTCCTAAAGTGTTGCAATTACAGATGTGAGCCACCATGCCAGATTGAAAATATTTTTATATGAGATATAATTACAAGAGGGTAGAAAATTACAAGTAATTGTTAAAATAGGAAAAGAAAAAATAAACATCAGAGCAAAAAACAATGAAATAAAAAAACACATTTGTAAAGAATTATGAAAGAGAAAAAACTGGTTCTGTGTAAAGAAAAATAGAATTGACAAACATCTACTCATACTAATCAGGAACTAAACTGAGAACATAAATTACCACTATCAGTACATATAGACATTTAAAAAATCACAACATTATGAGCAACTAAATGCTAATACACTTGAAATGTTTAGCAACATGGGAAAATTATTTAATAAGCACAATAAACAAATCTGACAATAGAAATAAGAAAACTAAATAGTTCTACATGGGTAAGCGATCGTAGTGTATTTTAAAAATAAAAACAAAGGGGCTTCATGGTGGCCGACTAGATGCATTTGGTACCTGCCACTTCCACAAGAGGAACCAAAATGTGTGGAGATAATCACATGTCAAGTATATCAGCTAGGAGGGAACACTGGATGTCAACAGAGAACTGAAGTGAAGCACAAAAAGCAGGGAAGGAGAGGGACATGGGACAGCCTGTTTGATCAGGATCAGCTGGGGATCTAGAATGTCTTGCAAATGTGGAGTAAGGAGAAGTGAGACGCCAGCAGTCCACATTCCCCCATGGATTCCTACAATCCTAGCCATGAGAGAGCCCCTCAAGCCTCACGGGCTCCAAGGGTAACATAGAGAGCTGCCTACATAGGGAGCTGGGTCTCCCTCATGAAGGCATTGCTCCAGAGGGAGAGCCCGATGGGTCCCAGAAACCCCCAAGTCCTAAGCTGCTGTGGCATGGTGACTTTCAGAGAACACGGCCCACACCAGACTGCATTCTGTCCTGATGTAGGGCTCAAGGTGGAGCCACAAGCAGAGATCCTGCCCCCCACCAACAGAGAGGCAGCTAGGCATTTTTACACACCCCAAGGCCACATTTTCTTACCCATAACCACCATCACTGTGGGATCTGCAGGGCAGAAGCCGAGCAGAGTCTGCACCCTTAGCTGCCTCTCCTATGGCTACTGTCTGGCCAAGCAACACCACCCTTCCCAGTACCAGGACTGCAGTGCAGCTACTGCTGGTCTCACCTGACTATTCCACTGGCAGCATGGGGATCATTCTGCCCCTACCCACTGTAGCCAGTGCCTGCATACACCAAGGAGAAACCTGAGGCCTCATTCCCCCAGACCCTAGCACACTGTCCAATTGCCTGGGGATCACCTGAGCACACCATTCAGGGGCCTGAAGATCACTCAGCACAGTCCACCACTGGTGGCACCTGAGTACTTCTCCCAGGAGCTGAGTTCAGGGCCATTTAACATGTCACTGCCACCACAGCTGGCACCCACCCACATGCACCACCAGCAGGTCTAAGAACTGATATGCCAAACCCATTGCAATCACTTGCCCAACCAGTATGGCAAGTCTGGGTCCTAGAATGTTTCCACACCACTGCTACTGCTGTCACCCATACCATGCCCAGGACCTACCCAATTGCCAGGTCCACTGAGACCACTGCTGACACATGAGCAAAGTTGACAGAAGGCCTGAAAACAGGCTGCCTGTACTTGCCAACATCCATGCCCATGTATGTCACCCTGGGTCCCAAGAGCAGGCATTTTCAGCACTCCTGTTATCACTGAGGTCTAAGAATTGGCTCACATGATGCTCCCATCCAAAGAAATACCTCATTATACCACCACTAAAAACTGCATCACAGATACCACCGATGCTGTTTACACTCAAAGAAATTTTTATATGAAGGCTATATCATACACACACACACACACACACACACACACACACACACACACACACACACAAAGTCAAAGTACCCTACCCACCCAACACGATAAATACGTCTTCAGGGAAAAGTTCTGCCCTACAACAGCAAATCCAAAAAAAGAAAGAAGTGAAAGTTACACTATATACAATGTAAAAGCATATATGCATAAGGATATAAGAAACATGAAAAGAAAGGAAATACGACACCTCCAAGAGAATACTATAATTATCCAGCAACAATTCCAATTAAAAATTTATAAAATGCAAAAGAACCCAAAATCAAAATATTAAAGAAGCTCAGTGGCATACAAGAGGACACAGGTGAACAATATAAAGATCAGGAAAAAAATTCAGGATATGAATGAGAAATTTACCAAAGAGACAGAGGTTATTTAAGAAATACCAAAAAGATATCCTAGAGCTGAAGCATTTATTGAATGGAATAAAAAATCCATTTGAAAGCTTCAGCAGTATATACTACAGAAGAAAATATATATCTTAAAGACAGGTCTTCTGAAATAAGTCACCCAGACAAAACATTTTTTTAAAGGATGAACAATGCCTATGTGACATTTGGAATACCATAAGGAGACTAAGCATTCAAATTTTTAGTGTCCAGAAGTAGAAGGGAAGATCAAAGTAATAAAACCTATGAAACAAATATCTGAAAATTTCCCTACCTATCAAGATATTTAGACATACAGATACAAGTTTAGAGATCCCCAAATGGACGCAACTCAAAAGGTCCTTACCATGGCATATTATAGCAAAACTGTAAATAATCAAAGTAAAATAAAAAATTATAAAAATAGCAAAAGAAAAGCATCTAGTCACTTTTGGGAGACCCTCCATCACTCCAGCAGTGAATTTTTCAGGAGAAAACTTACAGGTCAGGAGAGAGTAAAATTATAGCTTCTAAGTGCTGGCACTGAAGAATACTATAGTCAGCAATGTTATTTTCATAAATGAAGAAGAAATAAAATCTTTCCCAAACAAGCAAAAACTGGGAAAATGTATAATCACTGAACTAGTCTTACAAAAAATGCTTAATGGAGTCTTATACCTAAAAATTTAAGGATCATATCTCGTATTATGAAAATACACAAAAGTATAAAACCTACCAGTGGAACAAACACATAAATAAGGAGAAAAAGATATTAAATCATACCACTACTTAAGCCACCAAACCACAGTAATAAATGAGAGAAAGAAATAAACAAAATAAATAAAATAATCTGAATGCAATTAATAAAATGACAAGAATAAGCCCTCACTTATCAATCATAATCTTTAAAGGAAATGGATTAAACTTTTCACTCAAAAGTTATAGAATAGCTGAATGGATGTGTAAAAATATGACCCAACTACATATTGTCTACAAGAAACTCATTCATAAAACCAAAGTGAAAGAATGGACAAAAAGTAAAAGGATAAAAAAGTTATTCCATGGAAATAAAAACAGAAGGCAGCATATATAGCTATATTTATATCAAATAAAACACAATTCAAGTAAAAAACATTAAAAGGTGACAAACAAGGTCACTATATAATGATAAATAGGTCAATCAAGCATGACATTATAACAGTTCAAAGTATGTATGAATCCAACACTGGAGAACCCAGAAATAGAAAACAAATATTATGAGATTTAAATGTAGAGATATACTCCAGTATAATAATAGTGTGGCCGGGCTCGGTGGCTCAGCCTGTAATCCCGCACCTTTGGGAGGCTGAGGTGAGTGGATTGCCTGAGCCCGCGGGTTTGAGACCCACCTGGGCAGCGAGACCTCATCTCTACAATAAATAAAAAAAAAAAAAATCAGCCGGGTGTGGTAGCGCATGCCTGTAATTCCGGCTACTCAGAAGGCTGAGGCGGAAGGATCGCCGGAGCCCCGCAGGTCAAGGCTGCGGTGGCCGGGAGCAGCCACTGCACTCCAGTCTGGGCGACAGAGTGAGACTCCAACACACAAAAAAATAATAATAATAGTGTGACTGTTTAACACTACTCTCAGCATTGAATAGATCATCAAGATAGAAAGTCAACAAAGAAACATTGGATCCATTTTATTATATTTTGTAGCTTTTATTTTTTTATTTTTACTTTTTTAAATTTTAGAGTTGTAGGGTACAAGTGGGAATTTCCTACATAAATAGCCTGCATATAGGTAAAGCTTGGGTTTCTAGCTGGCCCTCTCTCTCCCTGATAGTGGACCAGGTAGCTAGTATGTTGCCACATGCCCCCTTCTTTCCAATATCAGTATCCAGCAACAGCCAATCCCACCCTTGTAGTATTGTGACTAGTGTTCACAGTCCACTTGAGTGAGAATGTGAGTATTCAGTTCTTTCTGTGATCATTCATGTAGCATAATGGTGTCCATTTGTATCCAAGTTGCTACAAAGGACATGGTTTTGTTCTTCTTTATAGCTGCATAATATTCCATTGTGCATATGTGCCACATTTTCTTTATCCAGTCCACTTTTGATGAGCTTCTGTGTTGGCTCCATATTTTTGCTAATGTGAAAGTGCTGCAATAAATATGCATGTGCAAGTGTCTTTGATGTATATTCCTCTGGGTATACTCCCAGGGGAGGGATTGCTGGACTGTACGGGTAGGTGCTCAGTGTCTAATTCTTTGAAAAATTGCCATGCTGCTTTCCCCAGAGGTTGAACTAGCTTACATTCCTACCAACAGTACAGAAGCGTCCCCCTTTCTCCACAGTCATGTAGACTGTTGTCACTTCATTTATGCCAGAGAATGTATTCAATCTTGGAGAATGTTCCATGTGCTACTGAGTAGAAAGTCTACTCTGTGGTTGTTGCATGGAGTGTTCTGTAGATCAGCAGTCCCCAAGCTTTTTGGTCTCAGATACTGGTTTTGTGCAAGACATTTTTTTCCATAGACCCATGGTTTTGGAATGATTAAAGTGCATAAATTCATTGTCTACTTTATTTCTATTATCATTATGTTGTAATATATCATGAAATAATTATACAACTCACAAAAAAAAGTACAGACAGAAGTAGTAAATAAATAATGGGCAGGCCACATACAGACTATACTAATTGTTGTATTCTGATGTAAAGCCTGCCACCAGATACTGCTGTACAAATGAAGTACATCAATTCACTTACCATTCATTGACAGGTTTTTGCTGAGTCTGCAAGCACTTGTTTTATTGAATGAAATCCTGTTAACATGCTATAGCATAAATGAACTTTAAAAACAGTAGACTAGCTGGGCTCGGTGGCTCAGCCTGTAATCCCGCGCCTTTGGGAGGCTGAGGTGAGTGGATTGCCTGAGCCCGTGGGTTCGAGACTTGCCTGGGCAGCGAGACCTCATCTCTACAATAAATAAAAAAATCAGCCGGGCGTGGTAGTGCATGCCTGTAATTCCGGCTACTTGGAAGGCTGAGGCGGAAAGATCGCCGGAGCCCAGCAGGCGAGGCTGCGGTGGCTGGGAGCGGCCACTGCACTCCAGTCTGGGTGACCAAGTGAGACTCCAACTCAAAAAAAAACAAACAAACAGTAGACTAAGTGATATCAAGGTGTCAGCAGAGCCTTGCCTCTTTGTAGGCTCTAAAGAACAATCTGTTTTGCCTTTTCCTAAGGTCTGAGAGTTCCTGGAAATCCTTAGCATTCCCTGGCTTGTAGTTACATTACTGCAATCTCAGCCTCCATCTTCATATAGTCTTCTTCTTTTTTCTCTAGTTACATCTCATTCTTGTTCTTGTTTAATTACTCTCTCTTATTTCCTTAACCCAGTTCATGGAGTTGTATCAGTTCTCTTAATCTATTGAGAGACATGGAGTTTGATTTATTAATGATTTCTATAATTTTTTGGTTTACATTTCATTCATTTTGCTCTTTATTAATGTCTTCTTCCTACTTTCTTTTCACTGGTTTTGCTGTTCTTTTTCAGTATTTTTAAAGCAAATATGAATGCCTTTAATCGTATTTGTTTAATAATAAATACATTAAAGACTTTACATAGTCCAATGAAAACAAATTTTTCTGTAACTTAAAATTTTTAGTGTGAGTTTTTGCTCTTTCCATCTGTTTTGCGGTAGTCTGTATTTTCTTTTTTAATTTCCTTGTTGATCTTCAAGTTACCTAAGAATGAGCTTTTCAATTCCAAGTTAAATCCATGGGTACTGACCAAAACTCTCTCCTTGACCAAACTTTAGTCAGGCTTCTCTTTTCAACTAGGCCTTGATTTTAACCTGCATCCTTGCTGGACCAAGCGCCCCAGCTATAGCAAGAAGACTGCTAAGTCTGTTGACAGAGAATCTCCTACCTTGATATCTGGCCACTGTGGCCTGCCTTCAGCAAAAAATCTAAGTTGGTTTAGCAAGAAATTTTCTATACTGGACATTGCCTTTTAGTACTTTTCCAACCACTAATTGCAATCCCCCACCCTTTCTTTGGCTATGAATTTCCTCTAGTCCTTGCTGAACCAGAAACTGAGCCAAGTTTTGTACTGACATCTTTTCCTCTATTACAAGAGTTCCTGAAAAAAATATTTTTACTGCTTTAATGCTTATGTGGCTCTGGTTTATTCTGAGAGTACCTTTTGACATTTTACAAATAATTTAATAATAATAACCTGACAACCAACCTACAAGAGCTCTTACTTTTACTAAAGTATTTTTCTGGTTATTGTTCTGAGATGAAGTCTCACCATGTTGCCTAAGCTAGTCTCAAACTCTTAGGCTCCAGCAATTCTCCTGCCTCAGTCTCTCAAGTACCTGGGATTGCAAGCATGTGCCACCATACCCAAATTAAAGTATTCCTTGTGAGCAAGTGCATAATTCAGTCAATATATAAAAATGCACATTTTTATTTGATAAATAAAAATTTTGAAGGCTTAGTGCATATATAGATTCTTGCATGTCTTTAGTAAGTATTTTATTACCAAATGACCAAGTTGGAGTTATTACTAAGATGCACTGTGATTCAGTATACATAAATCAACAGACATGGTAAACCATATTAACAGAATGAAAGATAAAAACCACATGATTATCTCAATCGATGCAGAAAAAACACCTGACAAGATTCAACACTCTTTCACGAAAAAATTCTCAACAACTTTGGTATTGAAGGAGCTTACCTCAACACCTTACAGGCTATATATAAAAAATCTAACAACAGACACAATGGTAAACCAGCATTTCTTAGAACTTTTCCTCTAAGATCAGGGACAAGAGAAGAATGCCCACTGTCACCACTTTTATTCAATATAGTACTAGAAGTCTTACCAGCACAATTAGACAAGAAACAAAAAAAGCAATCCAAGTCAGAAAAGAAGTAATACTATCTCTATTTGCAGATGACATAATCCTGTATGTCATTTTGTTGAATCCCAGACTCAACAAAAATGACAAAATACTGCTAGAATAAACAAATATAATAAAGTTGCAGGATAAAAAAATCAACATACAAAAATCAGTTTAAGTTCTTTATACTAATAGTGACCTACCAGAAAAAGAAATTTTTAAAAATCCCATTTATAATGGCATAAAAAAATACTGAATACCACTAGTTCTCACACATCAGTGGGCACTAACATTGGGCATACACGGGAACTAGAATAAGAATGAGAGACACTGGGCACTGTTAAGAAGGGAGGGGGAAAGAAAGAATAAAGAATAAAAAATCACCCACTGGGTACCACGCTCATTCTGGGGCATCACTGAGTAGCAAGAGTGCTTGTCAGAAGCTCATACCATGACATCCCCCAATAAACTTCTGTAAAAAATAATCCTCACATGTACCTCATTACTTTAAAAAGTAAAAAAAAAAAATTTCTCATTATTTCTTTAAAAGCCTTTGTTTTCCCTTACCTCCCTGAATATACCCATAGTTTACTATGGCATGTGTATTCCTATTTCACTAATCTAGTCCAAAACAAATGTCTTTTTCTTACAATAGAAAATAAAAATAAATTAAATACATTGTGAAATAAAACAAACTTCATAAAGAAACAACAGATTAAAAATAACCAACTGTTTGAAAATTTAAAAACAACCTAAATAACCCACATTTGAAACAAGAAATTGAAGGTACAATGAAAAGTATTTTGGACTGACTGCTAATAAAGAAAAATACAACATAAAACCTTGTAGGGTATAGCAAAAGCAATACATATATAGAATTTTTTAGCTTTTTCAGGGCATATATTAAAATATCACAAGCCCTGCAAATATTTTACCTAAATGATAATCTCAAAAAGTCATAAATTTTTATAATCTAATGATCACTGACATTGAGATTTTTCCATATACCTATTGGACTTTTTTATGTCTTCCTTTGAGAACTACCTATTCAAAACTTTGCCCACTTAAATCACACTATTTGCTTGTTCATTTGTCTTTACTAATGAAAGGTTTGAGTTCTTTATAAATTCTGGCTATTAAACCTTGTTGGATAAATAGTTTGTGAATAATTACTCCCATCCTACAGGTTGCCTCTTTGCTTGTTGATTATTTCCTTTGCTATACAGACACACAATCATCAGTGAAATGTAACTCAAAACCCCAATTAATAATATTGCACCTCAGTTAAAATGGCTATTACATGTTTTAAAAATCACAGACGCTGGTGAGGATGCAGAGAAAGGGGAACATTCCTATACACTTTGAGGGAGTATAAATTAGTACAGCCACTATGGAAAAGAGTATGACGGTTACTCAGAAAACAAAAATAGAATGACCACATGATCCAGCCATTCCACTGTCAGCTATATACCCAGAAGAAAGCAAAGCAGTATACTGAATAGATACATTCCATGTTTATTACAGCACTATTCAAAATAGCCAAGATATTGTTTCAACCTGAGTGTCCAACAATGGATGAATGACAAAGAACAGGTGGCATATATACCCAATTCTATCTTATTCAGTCATAAAAGAAAGAATGAAATCCTGTCATTTGCAGCATCATGGATGGAACTGGAGGACATTATGTAAAGTCAATAAGCCAGGCACAGAAAGACAAATATCATATGTCCTCACTTGAATATGTGGGAGCTAAAAAAAAAAAATTGATCTCATGAAGGTACATAAATGGTGGTTATCACAAGTGGCAGAGAAGGGTGGGGGTAGGAGAGTATGTAGAAGGGTTGGTTAATGAGTATAAAATAGAATCAGATAGAAAGAACTATATTTAACAATAATTTATTGTATCTTTCAAAATATCTACAAGAGAAGATTTTGAATGTCCGCAATACAAAGAAGTAATAAATGTTAAAGGTGATGGATATCTCAATACCCTGATTTGATCGATGCACATTGTATGCATGTATCAAAATACCACAGGCATACCATAAAACTATTATGTATTGGCTAAAATGCATTAAAAAGTTAAGAAATGAAGGCTGATTAAACTTCTAAGCCCTTAAAAGAAGAAGAAAAGTATAGCTAAGAGTATAAAAAGCAAACATAAGGAAAAATTAATAAACTCAAAAATCGATTACTTGAAAAAAATAAATTTGATAAACTCCCAGAAAAAGTGACACAAACAGAATTGAGAAAATAAAAATTGTTGGCACATGAAGAAATTAGGAAATATCATTAAGACTCCTAAAGACATGAAAGGAAAATGTAAAGATTTTATGAACAACTTTATGCCAATAAATATAAAATATAAGCAACATAGACATATTCCTTGAATAACATAACTTATTAATATGACATAAAAATAAGTGTAAAAAATTATAACCAGGAGAGTGAGCTCACGCCTGTAATCCCAGCACTTTAAGAGGTCAAACTGTCAGGGTCACTTGAGGCCCTCTGAAATTCAAAATCAGCCTGAAAAACAAAACAAGACCATTCCACCAAAAAAATAGAAAAAGTTAGCCAGGCATGATGGTACATTCCTGCAGTCCCAGTTACTTGGTATCCTGAAGAAGAAGAATCACCTGAGCCCAAGAGTTCAAGGCTATAGTGAACCATGATCATGGCACTACACTCCAGCCTGGGAGACAGAGTAATATAATATACTGTCTCCCAGTGTATTTCTAAGATAGACAGATCTGCATCTATTAAAGGAATTAATCTGCGATCAGAGATTTCACAAATGGTTTCTACAGTTAATTCTTACAAGTATTATTGAGATAATAGAAGAGATTTGTCAGGAATCAGAGGTTTAGACCTTATCAAATATTACCAATCAAGGAAACAATCAAACAAAATGGGTAGTAAAGGCAGAGGTCCAGAACCACCAACACTGTACAGCTTGCCTGCCACAACAGAGATATTGGTTTCAACGTCACTTCCAAAACTCATTTGAAATGTAGTTGCCATTGTAACTGTGTTGAAGTGTTAGCACGTGAAGTGATTAAGCCTTGAGGACTCTGCCTTCAAGAATGGGTAAATGTCGTCGTTGCTGGAGTGGGTTCAGTGTCATGGGAGTGGGCTCTTGATAAAAGGATGCAGTTTCAGTTCCTATTCTCCCCATCTTATGTGCACATTCTTGCTATACAATATCCTCCTCTCCATGTTAAAACACAGTAAGACGGCCCTCTTCAGACACAGCCCTTCAATCTTGGCCTTCTCAGCTTCCAGAACTGTGACAAGTGAATGATATTTCTATATGAATTACCCAGAACGTGGCATTCTATAGCAGCAGAAAACAGACTGAGATTGGTAAAAAGACCCTGCCATTGTAGCCCAATGAGAGAAACATCTGACAGACATTTGCACCACTGTGTTCACCCACCATGACCAAGGACTGTCCAAGCTGTCAACAGTTTAATTTCTCTGTCCACAGCACTGGTGTGACTTCTGCCTTTCCAGATATTCATCCCTAATAAACATCTTGCATTCTAAATTTCAATTTAGTGTTTGCTTCAGAGAACCCAATAAAGATAGTTAAGTTAAAAACATACCTCCTATTATTCCTAGAGCCAGGAGAAGAAAGGAGACAGATAGTCACAGTACAGATAATTAAAGAAAGTCCCCTGCAGAGCAGGGACCCAGACCTCTAAGGAGGGTACTGTGACTCCAGGGCTGTAACTCGAACCCCAAGGAAGTCAGTGACCAAGTAATGCTGGGATTTCCAAGGAAAATTGACAGTGGGTTAAAAGTGACAACAACACAGGAATCCAAAACCAAATATGGCTGCCAGTGAATGGGAACCAAATAACACTGAAAGTCATGTGAGGCACACAAGGAAAACATCTCCCTCCTCTCCTCATATATTACCTCGGCTTCATCTACTGACCCCTTGTGGCAAATCTTACTGTGCTTATTGGAAATGGGGGGTTTATAGACACACATCCTGAACACGAGGTGGCAGAGTCAAAAACAAGAGGAGGTTTAGAACTGAGAGACAACTTGAAAATGTGTCTTTTGTGTACCTTTTCTCAGAAACTTAGAGACGACTTCCGGGAAAAATAAACCCTTAACGTTGCTTCAAACACTGAAGAGGAAGCAAAAACACGCCAGGAGCCCCTTTGGTTTCACATTTAATGCTTATAATCCTGACAAGAAAGATCCTTGATGTGTTGTTTAGGCAGCCAGACATGCCCGCATATTTTTCTATTATTAGAAGGAAAACTAAGGATTTCTAAAAATGACATATGAGATTTAGTCTTCCTCTTTTCCTTCCTCTTCTCCTTCCTGTTCTCTTTCCTCTTCTCCTTCCTATTCTTTTTTCTTTTTTCTTCATCCTCTCAATCCTCTTCTTTTTTAACTTCACCCTCTACATCCTTTTTCCCCTCAACTTCTTTCTTTTTTACGTATTTCTTACAAATCCCAAGGAAGCAAAATAAAATAAACCAATCAAAAGAAGAGAGCCCAATAACAATAGGTCAAAAGTTTTTAGCACCTTGAATCCTCTTTTCATGGTAGTATTTTTAGGAGGTGGGCCACTATCAACAGTCCCTTCATCGCCTTTATTCTGACAGTTGGGAGGTGCCCATCCACAGTTGCAGTGACAGTGCTGTTTATCACTGCAGATACACTTCATGTTGCAGGTCTTAGGTTGACAGGCCTGTGGCAGACGAGACTTATGGGCACATCTCATGCCAATGCAGATCTTTTCTGGGCCACATGCTCTGCCTTCTCTCACTTGACCAATATCTGGGATAGAAAACCCTAAATGATAAGCAGTGCCCCAGCAAGTGGTGTCACTGACGTGAGTCTGACACACTATAGAATGTTCTGTCAGATTGGGAATGATGTCCACATTTTCACACTGAACTCTCCCACACATGACATTATGCCTCAAACATTTTATGTATCTTGTGCCTGAAATACCACAGTTACCAAAACGATTTCCTAGGGTGTTGATTTCATTGTAGCAACCTTGAGATGCACTCCTTGCACCTTAGCCAAAAATCTCTTTACATTGAGTACTGTGATTATTACATGTCTTTTTGTAGCAGGAGGCATTGACATCACAGGAGACCCCAACCTGATGTGTAGGGTTGTCTACACATCATCTGGGCATTGATGGGATGTCCCATTGCACCACTCTGGAAGGTCACATTCACTGACCTGTTGTCTACATAAAGTCCCGATGGCATAATTTTGCAGTCTTTACAACAAAGCCCATAAGCACAAGTAGACCAAAAGCTCAGAGTGCAGTCTAACCAACAACAGGGATCTTTTGCACATTGACTTACTGTTCCACAGTCACACTCTTCTCCTTCTTCAACCACTAGGTTCCCACAGAACTTCAGCCTTAAGAGATTCCTTGCAGATGGAGGAAGTTGAATGCATAATCCTTTACCGATCATACTGTCCCAATTTGGATGTCACCTCTATAAAGGAATTCATTATGTACCACCGTAGCCCACACATACACCAACCAAAGTCATGCTGCATGCCCAAGTTATGACCAAGCTCATGTGACAAAATAATTGCAAAATAGCTCACCAAGTTGTCTTTAAAAATAACTCCACCATCAACAAAGCTTATTACATACTCAATTAACATAGGCAACACCAAGTTTCTCACCACTTGGGTGTTTTACAAAAAGATGGGCAACATTAAAGTACAGTCGAATATCAAGCTGAGCAGTTTTTCAAAAAGTAAATCTCTATATCACCTCATCTAAATCTCCAGCTGTAGAAACTGGATTTAAATCTATCCATATCTCAATCCCAGTCACAATGACATCAACCTCAAGAGGGTGATAGAAGGAATTCACTACATTGACAACATCAAATATTTCACGCTGCACTACTGACACATTACTTTGAGAAAAAAGACATCTGTTATGGTCCACAACCACCACCAACTCAATATACTGCTGGTGGGTCTACCAGCTCACAAAAGAACTTTGCTTCAGAATGAAGTTAGATGACAATTGGAACTCCAATTGACATGCTATTTCCTCTTTGATTAAGCCACATCTCATGGATGGGAGGTGAGTGTCTTCACTGTCTATCTTATACACCAGGTGTTCAAATGTGGCAGAAACCCTAATTGGTTCAATTTCATAAGCAAGATCATTTATCTGCAGTACTCCTTGAAAGCCTCCAGAACAGGTACTGAGGGCAACCAGGGAATCAGGGGCCCCTTCCACATAACCATGATAGTAGCAATCATCTGGAATGGAGGGTTGGTCATGGAGAAGGGTGTGCTGCTCTGTGTAGGTGAACACAGGACGGTGTGTGGACATCACTAGCTTCTTGACTCGCATGTGGATAATGTGTCTCTGGCCTCTAAACCGCAGGCTGTAGGAGAGCCATTCTAGGGCCTTTGCACTTCTGCCCCTGTCGGTCACCTTCAAGGGGATCACCACTTCTGGGGAGGTCAAATGCTGGGAGGACCTGGCCCAAGAGTGGTCAGAAACAGACAGAGACACCCCGAGCCAGAACAGCAGGAGACTGAGTCTTGCAGACACTCCATTCTCCAAAGCCACCATCATGGAGCCAACTCTCCAGAGCAGAGGAGGACAGGTTGCAAGGTTCTGCAGGTCTGGCTCCTCCCTCTGAACTGCTCAGGTTGCAGAGCTGACCATTTAGGATCTGTGTCCTGGTGGATGTGGAACATCAGAACGGCAGTGCCGAAAATAAAAAGAAGAGCTAGGATGGGGTGGGTAGAGTAGGTAGACCAGGAGAGAGAGCAAGAAGAAAGGTCAAGTGATTTTTGCATTAGGATCATATTTGGAGTAAGAAAATATATGAGATCACATAAACACATATGGGGAAAGGGAATTTCCAGTGGACCAGATGGAGAAGACCACGTATAGGTGTATAGGTGTGAAATTCAAGCCTCAGTAATGGATACATAAATTCCCAGATGTTCTTCTTTAAACATGTAGAATGGCAAGAAATTTTCATCTTAAAAAGACATTTGCATCTGACCCCAATTTTTCTTCATTAAAACACCTAGTTCAGAATGAGGTCACCCATCTAAACCCCCCACTTTTTGTTCATTTATTCACACAGTTTGTTCCATCTCCCCTCTTCTATCCAAGACATTTTATGTAGACCCCATTCTGTCCTGCACTGGCACCCAAATAAGCCTCAGCTAAAGGGCTTAAAAGTATTAAAGAACCTCCTCTAATCAAGATGTTCTCATGTTATGATATTGTCTTGTCTTCAGAAGAGCCCTGGATAGCCAGGAAGGAAGGCATACTGAGGGGAAGAAGGGGGTAAGAAGCTGCTTAGTGGCAGGGTACACGGCCCAGTTCTCCAATCCCTGCATGGACACAGCAGCCCTCTCTCTACACAGCCAATGTGTATCATGTTTTCATCCATAAGAGGCTCATCTTGGTTGTGTAAATAGCATTGATTCTATTGTTCATATGGCTCTTGACGTGGCAAGATCTAAGCATTTCAATTTCAAGTTTCCAAAGAAAGCTGTGCAGAGATCTGAAGCTGGAGTTAGTTCACTAAAATGCTCTGAAGTCCACAATTTAAGTAAACTTTAAAACCTCATTACTGTTGAAAACATAAGTTTTGGTTCAGGTAGAAGACAATTTTGGTCATTCACTGACTTTCACTTAAGAGTGTCATTAGCAATTTGCTTAATATTTAAAATCACAATCCAAGACAAACTTGGAGACACCTTGTTAACACATACTGGTGGCCTGTATGTTCTCAGAAAGGAACCACAGATCATAAGCAATATCCTATGCATTATGATGTCAATGAAAACTGTTTCCATCTGTGTGGTTTGCCAAAACTAATGGATTTCTACCAAATACCAGAAATGGAAACCAAGAGGACTAGACGAAACATCATAGGAAAAGTATCTCTGATAGAGATGAAATCCCAATTGCCCCTCCAGGTATCTCTACACAATACCCTGGGTGTGTCAAAGAGTTTGTGATACTAAGATGGGGATGGGTGAATTGGGAGAGGATTTTGAAGGAAGAATCTTTATAGAGAAGATAATAACCTACATTAAACACTATCGGAAATATGATGAGGTTATAATGTAGAAGTTTATTCCAGAAGTTTTGTGGCAGGTCAGTCTTTGTCATCACAGCACTCTTCCAGTGACAATCTGAGGGACACTGCATTCTCATGAATCGTGTGAACTGATGCACTCTAATTGCCTTTCCTCTAATATTACTGGGACCTCAACCACTGTGAGAATCCTCAGTGAGAATCCACCAGTTATTAACCCTACCTTCTCCTTCCGGTAGCCACTTGAAAATACGTCAAGACCCTATCTTATGACCTCTCCACTCACTCAGTTTTGACCTTTTTTTAGCATTTGTCACAATTGTTTCACCAACCATTGTGGCTCATTAAATCATTTTAGTGGGATATGAGTAAATGAGACACCATCAAGTAGAAAATATGAGAGTGCTCCATGTGAGCCCATATCACATTTACTAACTGTCACTAAGAAGCTAGGAATGGCATAATGCTAACAGTTCTTATCCTGGTTATCAACTGTTTACTAAACTTAAAAGTAAAATTTATCTTTGGTCTGTGAATCTAAGAAAAGCATTCTGCACACTGTATTTCTCCAAAGAGGTTTGCAAAGATGGGCACTAGAAGGAGATTAAAAGGCTAAAAGAGGGGACAATGAACATGTTACTTCGTATTTCCTTCCTGATACTCTCAGCATATGCACAGCAATCCTTCCCTGCTCTACTGGAGACATTCATTTGACTCCACATTCCCAGAACCAGCTTTATGAAGCCTCAGCAGACACAAGTACCAGCAAAACAGTGCTCCCTCCTTAGAATCTGACAGTTAGACATACTATGTCATCCTTCAGTCCCCTGGGCAACCAATGTCAGCCTGACAGAGTCCCTCCCCTTTTCTTTTCTTTTTTTTTTCTTTTTTGAGTCAGTCGCACTCTGTCACCCAGGCTGGAGTGCAGTGGCATGCTCATGGCCACTGCAGCCTTGACCTGCTGGGCTCAGGCGATCCTTCCACTTCAGCCTTCCAAGTAGCTGGACCTACAGGCATGCACCGCTATGCCCAGATAAATTTGTATTTATTCATTTATAGTAGAGACGAGGTCTCGCCATGTTGTCCAGGCTGGTCTTGAACCCATAGGCTCCGACAGTCCTCTCAGCTCAGCCTCCCAAAGTGTTGGGATTACAAGTGTGAGACACCATGCCTGACTAACAGTGTCCCTTTCTATGATGTTCCACTACCAGTTCTGTCAGTCCATGACACAAATAGGCTGGTTACCAAGTGTGAGGTATTCTCCCTCTGAGATCTGAATCATAGTTTGTAGAGAAACTTCTTCCAGACCCTAAGGTACCAGCATGAATTTAGCATTACTTTATAAGAGGTCCGATTATTGACTCCAAAACAACACTTACCTGAAATTTCAAGCTGCCAGCACTGAGTAAGTAATGCCCTTCCCTCTAAACCCAGGTCTACAACTGTGAGGCCCATAATAAAAGTATCCAGGTTATGATTACATCAACCACTTCACATTGCTTCCTCTTTCTTAGGGATGTACTCCTTCTGGGAAATCCTACCTCTGTGTACCTCAGTGTCCCCTTTAGAACTTTCCAGGCCTTCAATACCTTCTCACAATTTTCCTATATTAGTTTTCCTTGTAGGTATCTCTTTTCTGTACTAGATCTTGAGAGGACTTGATACCAGTAGTGATTCTAAGAGAGAAAGGCAAAATGGAAATCCAGTATTGGTTTGGCATGGCAATGGCCTTAAACACAGTCGAACCCCCATCCAATGGGAAATGTGCATGTGGTGGTATCACAATTAGTTATATTACTACTCAGTGTTGATTGTGATGAAGGGCCCTATTGACAAAAGTGACTGCTATGATGATGGCTATCAGTACCTCAAGGACTGAGGGCGGGACTAGTTATTTTTAACCCTATTGGAGAATTTACACAATGAGGCTCAAGACTCAATCCCCAGTTCAAAAAGATACCAGATAATAGTAGAGCTAAAAGATTCTCCTCTTGGTTTTAGTCATAGGACCAAACTCACTGAGAATCAGAATACTTGTGGAGGTGCAAAATCACAATATGAGTTAAATATATACATTTGCCAAAACTATAGTGGAAAAGTTGGCCCATTAATTGAGAAAAAAAACTTGGGACTTGAAATGGGAAATTCCAGGTTGACTTGAATGACTTTGAGAATTCAGATACTCCCATGTTTTCTGAATCACCTTTCTTGTTGAGAGAGCCAGAACTTTCTTGCCTGAGGAGTTGAGTCACATCTAGCTTGAGATCCTCTAATGACCTCAGCTGGGGACCTGTCCTGTAAAGGGATGCCACCCTCTCAGGGTAAGCTCCAAGACTCCTCCAGACATACTCCTATCACCTCTAATTGGTTCCAGGTGCAAATCAGAATCAGATCTCAATATGTGCCCTGAAGAACTAGTTCCAAGTCTGAAGTAGAAGAAAATCAGGTGCCATCGTTCACTAATTAATTTAGGCAAAAGAAAGCTAAAGAAAGCATATTATTAAACAAAAAAAGTTGTTAAAGATATCGAGTATATATTTAATTTAAAATTAAATGAAAACTTGTATTTACTTAATACTTAGCTTCAAAATACATAAAGCAAGTCTTAAGAAATGTAAAAGGAGAAACAGAAAAATACAAAATCCACCTGTAGGTATTCGTATACTTCTTTCTGCAAGTGATAGAAAAATCACATAAAGAGAATAAATGATGGCACAAGAACAAGCTGACTGAAGGCCCCAAAATCAGCTTGCCTGAACTTGCTAACACCTGTGCCAACATATGTCACCCTGGGTCCCAAGAACAGGCATGCTCAGCAGACTCCTGTCATCGCTGAGGTATGAAAATTGGCCCACTGATGTCCCCAACCCTAGAAAACTTCACCAGAGCCACTGATGACTGCATCACAGACACCACTGATGTTAATTACATTCAAAAAAGTTATATGGAGGCTACATCACTCCACACACCCAGAATCAAAGCCAAAGTGCCTTACTCAATCCACACCATAAATACAACTTCAGGAAAAAGTCCTCCCCTAAAACAGCAAATCCAAAAATGTGGAAGATGCAAATGTCACACCATTTACAATATAAGGACATATATCACCTTAAGAATATAAGAAACATGAAAAGAAAGGAAATAGGACACATACAAGGGAGCACAATAATTCTCCAGCAACAGATTCTAATTTGAAATGTATAAAATTTCCCAAAAAAATCAAAATTAACATATTTTAAAAGGTCAGTGGCTTACAGATGAACAATACAAATAAATCAGAAAAAGAATTCAGAATATAAATGAGAAATTTACTAAAGAGAATTATTTGAATGAAATAAAAAAATATATATATTTGAAAGCTTCAACAGTATTTTACATCAAGCAGGGAAAAAAAGTTTATATCTTGAAGACAAGTCTTCTGAAATAAGCCACTCAAACAAAACAATTTTTAAAGGATGAACAATGCCTATGTGACATTTGGAACATAATAAAGGAAACAAACATTCAAATTATTAATGTCTGGAAGGAGATGGGAAGACCAAAGTAATAAAACTTATGATACAAAATAATATCTGAAAACTTCCCAATCTAGCAAGAGATTCAGACATACACATAAAACCATAAAACAAGTTTAGAGATTCCCAAATAAGTCTTTCCCATGGCATATTATAGCCATGGTCAATAATTATCATCAATAATCAAAGTCAAAGAAAGAATTATAAAAACACCAAGAAAAAAAATCTAGTCACTTATGAAGGAAACTTCAACACACTAACAGTGAATTTCTCAAGAGAAACCTTGTAGGCTAGAAGACAATACAATGATAGTATCCAAGTTCTGGGAAAAACAACAACAACAACAAACCTTGTCAGTCAAGAACACTATAAATACTATAGTCAGAAAAGTCATTTTCATAAATGAAGAAGAACTAAAATAAGAAATAAAATCTTTCTCAGACAAGGGAAAGCTATGACAGTTTATCATCACTAAAATGGAACTACAAAAAGTGCTTAAGGGATTCCTACACCTAGAGGTGAAAGGTTGATATCTCCTATTATGAAAATACACAAAAGCATAAGACCCACCTGTAGAACAAGCACAAAAATAGAAAGAACTTACAGCTTACCACTACATAAGCCACCAAACCACAATAATAAACATAAGAAAAAGAAAGAAACAAAAATATACAAAATATATAAAAGCAAAGAATAAAATGACAGGACTAAGCACTCACATGTCAATCACAACCTTGAAACGAAACCAATTAAATGCTTCACTTAAAAGATATAGACTGGCTGAATGGATGTGTAAAATATCACCCAACTATACTCTGCCTACAAGAAACTCATCTCATTTGTAAAACTAAAGTGAGAGGATGGACTAAAAGTGAAACGATGGAAAAAGTTAAACCACAGAAATGAAGCCAAAAGCAAGCATATATAGCTATGGTCATATCAAGTAAAACAAGACCAAAAGGACTAAAAGGAGACAAAAATATAATTATATAATAATAAATGGATCAATTACACAAGAGGTTATAAGAGTTCAAAATATATATAAATCCCAACCCTGGAGTACCCATAAATATAAAGCAAATATTATTAGATTTAAAGCAGATATAAACTCTAGTATAATAATAGTGTAAGAGCTCAATACTACTCTCAGCATAAGCTAAATCAGATGTTCTCAACCCCCTGGTCGCAGGGTCCATGGCCTGTTAGGATCCAGGCCACACAGCAGGAGGTGACTGGTGGCAAACAGAGCTCTGCCTCCTGTCAGATCAGTAGAGGCACTAGAAGCTCAAAGGACCACAAACTTTATTATGAAATATGCATGCAAGGGATGTTGCACTCCTTATGAGAATCTAATGCCTGATGATCCCCACTACCCCCATCCCCCTGGTGTAAAAAAGTTGTCTTCCATGAAACTGGTCCCTAATGCCAAGAAGGATTGGGCCTGCTGAGATAGATAAAGCCAGAAAATCAACAGAGAAATGTTGGATTTATTTTTTTATTTTGTAGTCTTTATTTTTATTATAATTTTTTAAATTTATCTTAGGATTGTGGAATACAAATGGGAATTTCCTACATAAAAAAGGTTGTATGGGCTTCAGGCTCCAAAAGTGCTGGGATGACAGGCATGAGCCACCACATTCATTGTCCCATAGTCTTTAATGGCTGCATTTTACTCCATCCAGTAAGTGAACTGGAACCATTTACTTGACAGTAAATATTTAGGACCAGCTCCCAATGTTTCATTATTTTATTATAAAGAATATTTTGGGAAGTCAAGAAGATGGCAGCCAAGCTAGTGAATCTCAGTGTAGCTGAGTGTATGGAAAATTTCATGTATGCTGGTAAGTGATTGGCCATGTGAGTGGCTGACTAAGTGAGGGCTCAGGAGCAAGCAGTCAGGGCTCTCATGATGCAGCAACTAGTGCCGCAGCTGTTGGACCCCAGCAATTCCCAGGATGCAGAAGCCGAGCACCATTTTTTAAAAAAACAAAACCCTTCCTGGGAAGAAAATGCTGGGAGAGACTAACAAAGTGGGGGCTCATAAGCAAGCGGCCCAGGCCCTCCCGGTGAAGCAGCTGGTGCTGCCGCTGCTCTGCTTGGTCCCTAGTGCTTCCCAGGTCGCAGAAGCCAAGCTCCATTTTTTTCTCAGCAGACAAAAGTTTTCCTGTGAAGAAGCGGCAGGGAGAGACTACTGGCTCCAGGCTCTGCCTCATTACTGCAGCAGGAGAGACTGCTGACTCGAAGTTTTGCCTCACCACTGCAGCGCCTGGCCAGACACTGGCAGCAGGGACTGTGGAGGAAGCCCAGAGGCAAAGTCCCATGGAAGAGGACAAGAGAGTCACCCCACCACCAACTTGAAGGCAAGGCAGGAAAGCGCTCCCACTTGCTCACCACGGAGAAACAGACCCGATCTCTGTGACTGGCGGATCAAGTACTCAGAGATTGATTATGACCCAGAGGGAATATCCTGAAAGCACAAACATCAGGGGGAACCTGACAAGCGCTGAGTCTCAGGTGCCCCACCCCCTACCCTGATCCAGCCATGGGACAAAGGTTGTGGACAGAAAAGGATGAGGAAGAACTCCAAAGAGACCAGTGGTGAGTCCAGGGCTGAGTCCAGGGCAGTCCTCTGAATGTCAGACCCACACAGCTGGGGCACAACTGAGAGGGACAAACCCAGGCAGAACCTGGACATCAGTCACAGTAGGAAAACTCCATTCCAGGATAGGCCTGCCTGGGGCACCCCCAGAGAGTACACACCTGGGGAAGAGACAATCCCGCACCGTCCCACTGGAGGGGATCTCCCTGACCACACAAGAGTGGAAGGGGAGGACTGCAGGCCCACTCACCTCCACGGCCCCTCCTCCTTCCCTGCTCTGGACACTGGGGAGAGATTGAAAAAGGCAGAAGCTCTGCAGGAGACAGCAGTGCAGATGAGAGGAACAATTACAGGACCTGCCACAAGAGGGCAGGGTATTTTTGTCTTTTTAACTTTTTCTTTTATTTTTAATTTTTTTTGGCCTATTTGTTAGTTCATCTATTTTTTAAAATATGATTCCTTTGTGCATGAATGTGTATGTGAGTGTGTGATCTGCATGCCCCCCTTTTTTCTTTCTTCTTTCTTCTTGTTTTTTGTTTTCTGTTTATATGTGTATGTGAATGACTGAGTGCTCATCTTTCAGTTGTTTTTCTTTTTCTGTTGTTAGTTTGTCTTTGCTCTTTTGTTCATCCCTTTATTTTATTTTTTTAGATTAAGGATTGTATGAATATATGTGTGAGGGTTCAACTGAACTCCTTTGTTCTCCCCCCCACCCCCGGTCTTTCTCTTTTTCTGCTTCATTCATTTTGTGCTAGCCATGTCTGTGTGTGTTTAGTTTTCTTATTTTTTGTTGCTGTTTCTTTTGTTTCACTTTGTTGTTATTCCAGTTTGGTTTGGAGTGTGTGTGTATGTCTGAGTGTGTGTGTGTGTTCAACTGTTTTTTGCTTTGGTTTCTGCTTTCTTTGTTCTGTGGGTCATTTTCTTTTTAATTCTTGTTCATTTTATTTCATTCTATTGTTCTCTGTTCTCCTCACTGCAGTCACTGTATCTTGGACTCAGTGGGTACACACACATACCCATTGTATCATCATATAGAGTGGTGGGGGGGGTTGGTCTCAGGGCACACATACCACAGTGAACACTGATTTGCAAGTAGTTTCTGAATCCTAGCTGCCCATCCCCTACCATATTCAATTTTCAAAACTACAAGAGATAGCAAAGCTTGCCACCCATAGTCCTGTTTCAAAATAGAACAAATCCAGAGTCCAGATCAGAGAAGAATAGAGAACTGAGCAAACATTAGAAGTGAAACCTCTCCCACTGACACTGAATAATGAAACTAAAGAGAAAAGCAAGGGATCTGTCACAAATGAGGGGAAAGCGACAGAAGACCACAGGTAATTTCAAGTGTAACAAAGAGAAAATGCCTGAAAACTCAGACCTCAGAGCCCAAACAACAGAAGTTACCAACAACTGGCCCCAGAATACAAGGGGGATTAGAGAATGGATAGAAAGAGTGAATAAGACTCAAGAAAGACAAGATGCAACACTGAAAGAACTTGTAACAGAGATTTTGGGCATAAAAAACCTCATCCAGGAAATAAATAACAAGATGACAAGCATGGAAAGCAAAATCAAACTATTAGAAGAAAGACTCTCAGAACTTGAAGACCAGAACATGGAATTAATCCAACCTATAAAAAACATAGAAAGAAAACTCAGAAAGAAAAACAAAGCCTACAAGAAATGTGTGATTATATCAAGAGGCCAAACCATTGCCTGAATGATATCCCAGAAGAAGAAAGGAAAATGGAGAAAACTTTGGAGCAAGTATACAAGGAAGTAATCCAAGAAAACTTTCCCCATCTCACCAGAGATGTGACTGGCCAAACACAAGAGCTACAGAGAACCCCTACAAGACAATAAATGGCAAGACCAACCCCTAGACACATAGTAATTCATCTACATAAAGTAGGCAACAAAGAAAAAATCCTAAAGGCAACAAGAGAGAAAGTTCAGACTAACTACTGGAGAAAACCAATCAGAATAGCAGCAGACCTATCGGCAGAAACACTACAAACAAGAAAGGACTGGAGTCCAATATTCAAAGTTTCAAAGGTAAACAATTTCATCCAAGAATTTCCTACCCAGTCAACCTCAGCTTCATCTGCAAAGAGGGATAACTTGACTTCCTCTTTTCCTATTTGAATACCCCTGATTTCCTTCCCTTGTCTAATTGCCCTAGCCAGGACCTCCAATACAATATTAAACAAGAGGGAGAGTGGGCAGCCTTGTCTTGTTCCAGTTTTCAGGGAAAATGTTTCCAGTTTGTGTCCATTAGCAATATGTTAGCTGTGGGTTTATCATAAATGGCACTTACTATTTTGAGGTATGTTCCTTCTATACCTAGGTGTTTCAGGATTTTTATCAAAAAAGGATGCTGATATGGTCCTATACCTCAAAAATTCAAAATAATCTGTCAAAAACCTGCTTGCACTGATAAAGGACTTTGGCAAAGTCTCAGGGTACAAACTAAATGTGCAAAAGACAGCTACATTCTTATACACCAACAACAGGCAGGTGGAGAACCAAATAAAAAGCACAATCCCACTTACAATAGCCACACACAAAAAAATGAAATACCTCGGCATCTTCCAAACCAGAGAAGTGAAAGACCTTTACAATGAGAACTACAAAATACTGGTAAAGAAATCCAAAAAGACACAAACAAATAAAAAAAATTCCATGCTCATGAATAGGCAGAATCAACATTGTTAAGATATCCATCCCACCAAAGGCAATCTACAGATTCAACGCAATATCCATTAAATTACCAACATCATTCTTCTCAGACCTGGAAATTACAATACAGAGATTCATATGGAGACATAAAAGACCATGAATAGTCAAAACAACCTTAGCAAAAGAAACAAACCATGAGGTATCACCCTTCCAGATTTCAAACTTCATTATAAGGCTACAGTAATCAAAACAGCCTGGTATTTGTTCAAGAATAGGCATATAGACCAATGTAACAGGATGGAGATTTCAGAAGTAAAGCCTCAACTTCTCAACCAACTCATCTTTGACAAAGCCTCCAACAACAATCACTGGGGAGAGAAGAACCTATTCAGTAAATGGTGCTTGGAAAACTGACTGATCACATGCAGAAGATTGAAACAGGACTCCTACTTATCATCATACACAAAAATTAACTCTAAATGGATCAAAGACCTAAATGTAAAACCTCAAACTACAAGAATCTTAGAAAATTAAGGAGTCACCCTTATGGATATTGGAACTGGCAACCAATTCCTGATCAAAATCCCAAGCGCCCATGCCATAAGAGATAAGATAGACAAGTGGGACACCTCATCAAACTGAAAAGCTTCTGCAAAGAAAAGAAACCATCAAGAGAGCAGGGAGACAGCCCAAAGAATGGGAAAAAAATTTTTTCCAACTGTATGGCTGACAAAGTCCTAACATCTAGGATCTACAAGAAACTCTAATGTGCTGAAAAGAAAAAAATAAACGGCCCCATTAAAAAGTGGGCAAAAGACATGAATAGATACTTCTTAAAAGAAGATATACAGGCAGCCAACAGACACATGAAAAAGTGCTCAACCTCACTCAACACCAGAGAATTGCAAATCAAAACCACACTGAGATACCACCCAACTCCTGTAAGAATGGCCATCATTAATAAAACAAACAACAGATGCTGGCGAGGATGTGGAGAAAAAGGAATGCTTCTACACTGCTGGTGGGAATGCAAACTAGTGCAACCTCTTTGGAAGACAGTGTGGCGATTTCTGAAAGAACTAGAAAATGACCTTCTATATGACCCAGCAATTCCCTGTTAGGAATACACTCAGAGGAACTCAAATCATTCTGCAAAAAAGACACCTGCATACGCATGTTTATTGCAGCTCTATTCACAATCGCAAAAACATCGAAGCTGAACTGGATTTTAAAAATGTGGTACATATAAACAATGTAATATTTGCAGCCATAAAGAAGGACAAACAAAAATTTCGCAGCAACTTGGATGGATTTAGTGTCTATCATACTCAGTGGTCTATCACAGAAACAAAGAACAGAGTACCATATGTTCTCACTCATAAGTAGACCTGGAACGATTATCATAATACTATAAGAAAGGGACTGGCAGTAGTGGGAAATTGCAGGGGTGGGGGGGGATTGGCAGTTGAGGGAAATTACCAGGGGAGGGAGGGGCACACCTCATCAACAAGGGTACTTACATAATGAACATTTGTATACCTACCCCTGAATTGTACCCCACATCTTTAAAATGAAAAATAATAATAATAATAATAATAATAATAAAGGTTGTGTGCAGGTGACGTTTGGGCTTCTAGCTGACCCTCTCTCCCATTGATAGTTGACCAGGTACCCAGTGTCTGGCCACTTGCTTCCCTCTCTCCCATAGCAGTGTCCAGCAAATTCTGATACCATCCTTGTGCTAGTGTGACAAATGTTCAGGGCCCACTTATGAGTGAGAGTGGGCAGTATTAATTTCTTTGTTTCTGTGATAGTTCAACAAGTATGATTGTGTCCCACTGCATCCAAGTTGCTTTGAAGGCCATAATTTTGTTCTTCATGTCTGCATAATATTCCATTGTGTATATGTATCACATTTTCTTTATCTGGTCCACTTTTGATGGGCATCTGGCTTGGTTCCGTGTTTTTGCTATTGTGAAAACCACTGCAATAAATATACATGTGCAGGTGTCTTTTTCATAGAGTGACTTATGTTCCTCTGGGTATATTCCCAGGAAAGGGATTGCTGGATCATATGGGAGCTCAATTTTTAATTATTTAAGAAATTGCCAATCTGTCTGGGGACGGGGGGCTCACCTCATCAACAAGGGTACCTGCACAATGCATATTTGTATACCCAGCCCTTAACTGTACCCCAAAATTTTAAAATAAAAAATATGCTAAAAAAAAGAAAAAAAGAAATAGCCACACTGCTTTCCATATTGAACTAGCTGAGTTTCCACAAACAGCAGAAGCATACCCTTTTCTCCACAGTCAAGCTAGCGAATGATTTTTTTGGGGGGAAGGTTAGAGTTTTGTTTTGTTTTTTACTTATTCATTATAGCCCTTCTTACCAAAGTTAGATGACATCTCATCGTAGCTTTTGTTTGCATTTCTGGGATAATTATTGAGGCTAAGCATTTTTTATGTGTTTGTTGACTGCTTATATGTACTTCTTTGAGATGTGTCTGTTTTGTCCTTTGCCCACTTTTTACAGGTTTCTTTTTTTTCTTTCAATTTCACTTCCTTTAGATCCTGGATGCTAGGCCATTTTAGATGTTCAGCTTGCAAATATTTTTTTCCCATTTCATGGGTTGTCTCTTTATTCCCTTAATGTTTTCTTTTGCTGTGCAATAATTTTCAGTTTGATTAGGTCCCACCTGTCTGTCTTAGCTGTCACAATTGCTTTTAGGACTTGGCCACGAACTCATTGCCTACTCCAATATCCAGAAGAGTGTTCCCTATGTTTTCTTCTGAGATTATTTCAGTTAAGGTTTTATATTAAAGTCCTTGATCCATTTTCAAGTTGATTTTTGTATATGGTGATAGGTAGGGGTCCAGCTTCACACTTCTTCATGTGGTTACCCAGTTTTCTCAGCATCATTTGCTAAATATGGTTTTCTTTCCCTCTTGTTTGTTATTAATGGCTTTGTTGAAGATGAGTTCGTTGAGGGATCATGTTTTATTTCCAGAATTTCTGACTTGTTCCATTGGTCTATGTGCCTATTCCTGTACCAATGCCATATCATCTTGGTTACTGTAGCTTTGTAATACAGTTTAAAGTCTGGGAGTGTGACACCTCCAGCTTTGTTCCTTTTGCTTCGGCTATTCATGCCCTTTTTGGCTTCCATGTGAAATTCTCTATATATTTTTTGGCCTATGAAAAATGATATTGGCAATTTGATAGGGATTGCATTGAATCTGTAGATTGTCTTGGGTAGGATGGACATCTTGACAATATTGATTCTTTCTATCCATAAGCATGGGATTCCCCCCCCCATTTCTTTGTATCATCCTTGGTTTTTTTCAGCAGTGTTTTATAGTTCTTATAATGGTCTTTCACTTTTCTGGTTAGGTGGTTGCCAAGGTATTTCATTTTTGGGGGGCTATTGCGAATGGGATAGTGCTTTTCATTTGGTTTATCAGCCTGTTTGTTGTTGGTGTATAGAAATGCGACTCTCTTTTTTGCATTGATTTTTGTATTCTGAAACTTAATCAAAATAGTTTATCAGTGCAAGAATGATTTGGCAGACTCTCTAGGGTTTTCTTGGTATGGAATGATATTGTCCACAAAGATGTATAATTTGACTTCCTCTTTTCTTATTTGGATGCCTTCGATATCCTTCTCTTGCCTGATTGCTCTGACCAAGACTTCCAATACCATGTTGAATAGAAGGGTGAGAGTAGGCATCCTTGACTTGTTTCAGTTCTTTGAGGAAATGTTTCCAGCTTCTGCCTATTAAGCATGATGTTGGCTGCAGATTTGTCATAGATGGCTCTTATTGTTTTGAGGAACATTCCTTTAATGCTTAGATGTTTGGAGATTTTTATTGAGAAAGGATGCTGGATTTTGTCAAATGTTTTTTCTGTGGCTCATGAGATAATGACATGGTTCTTGTTTTTACACCTGCTAATGTGCTAGATTATGTGTAGAGTGTTGCAAACGTTGAACCAACCCTGCATCCTTAGAGTGAAACCTGTCTAGTCATGGTGTAGGATTCTTTTTTTTTTTGAGTTGGAGTCTCACTCTGTCGCCCAGACTGGAGTGCAGTGGCTGCTTCTGGCCACTGCAGCCTCGATCTGCTGGGCTCCGGTGATCCTTCTGCCTCAGTCTTCCAAGTAGCTGGAATTACAGGCATGTGCTACCACACCCGGCTGATTTTTTGATTTATTGTAGAGATGAGGTCTCACTGCCCAGGCGGGTCTTGAACCTGCAGGCTCAGGCAGTCCACTCACCTCAGCCTCCCAAAGGTAGGATTCTTGAAATATGTTGTAGGATATGATTTACTAGAATCTTATTGAGAATTTTTCTATGTTCATCAGGGAGATTGGCCTATAATTCTCTTTTCTTGTTGGGTCTTTTAGGTATCAAGATGATAATAGCTTTATAAAATGAGTTAGGGAGAATTCCTTCCTTCTCAATTGCCTGGAATACTTTCACAAAGATTGGTACCAGTTCTCCTTGGGAATTAAATTGAGTAACCATGTGGTCCAGGGTTCTTTTTGGAAGGGAGGTTTCTTGCAAGTGAGTCAATTTACTGAATTGTAATTGATCTGCTTAGGGTTTCAATTTTTCCTTGTGTCAGACTTGGAAGATTGTGTGATGCCAGGAAATCCTCCATTTCCTCTAGATTTTCCTCTAGATTTTCAAATATTGCATACAGATGTTCATAGCAATCTCTGATAATCTTTTGCATTTCTTAAGAGTCAGTTGTGATATTGCCTTTTTCATTTTTCATTATGTTTATTCAGACTTTCTCTCTCTTTTGTTTAGACAGTCTGACCAAGGGTCTGTCAATCTTATTTGTCCTTTCAAAGAGCCCACTTTTTTGTCTTATTGATCCTTCCTATGATATTTTTGACTTCTCTTTCCTCCAATTGTGACTTTATCTTAGCTATCTAGATTTTTCTACTAAAATTAGGATTTAATTATTCTCACATGCCCCAGTTCCCTTAGTGTGGCCTTAGACTGTTTATTTGTTATCCCCCTATTTTCTTCATATGAACATGTAATGTTATGAACTCCCCCTCACAACACTGATTTCATGGGAACCCAGAGGTCTTGATATGTTGTGTCTATGTTTTCATTTGTCCAGTAATCTTTTGATTTCTGTCTTTGTTTCTATGTTGACCCAAAAGTAATTTTGCAGCTTGTTGTTTAGTGTGCATGTCTTTGGGTGTTTTGCGAGGTTCTTGTTGGTAGTGATATTTATTTTTTGTCCATTGTGATCTGAGATGATGCTTGGTATTATTTCAACCTTTTGAAAATTTTCACATTGATTTATTCCCAAGAAAGTGATCAGTCTTAAAGTATGTTTCATGTGCTGATGTGTAGAAAGTATACTCTGTTGTTGCTGAGTGGAGTGTTCCATAGATGCTAATTAGGTCCAATTGGTTAAGTGTCAAGTTAAGGTTCCAGATCTCCTTTTTGGTGTTTTGCCTTGATGATCTATCTACGGCTGTTAGTAGAGTATAAGTCTCTGACTATAATTGTATGTCTCTGTCCTCTCTTAGTTTACACAGCAATTGTTTTCTAAATCCAGGTGCTCCTGTATATAAGATGGATATTTCTTGCAGGTGGATTGAGCCTTTTATTATTATATAGTGTCCTTTTGTGTCTTTTTAAACTTTCTGTTGGTTTAAGATTGTCTTGTCTGATATAAGAATAGCTATCCCTGCTCTTTTTTGTTTTCCATTTTCCTGGAAGATAATTTTCCAGCATGTGTGTGTCCTTTGCAGGTAGGTGGATTCCCTATAGACAGAAGAATGATGAATCATAGAAACATTGAATTTAAACTGCACATAAGGTCAAATGGACATAACAGACATTTACAGAACCTTCCATTCAACATCTGCAGAATACACATTATTCTTATCAGCACATGAGATATTCTCCAGAAGAAACCATATGTCATATCACAAAAAAAGTCCTAATAAATTTTTAAAAATCAAAATATCAATTACCTTTGCTAACTGCAGTGAAATAAAACCAGAAATCAATTAAAAAGAATTACGTTGGAAAATGTTTGAATACACAGAAATTAAACATGTTTCTGAATGACCATTGATTCAAAGATAAAATTAAAAAGAAAATAAAAAATCTTCAAACAAATGAAAATCAAGACACTATGCACCAAAACCTATGGGACACAGTAAGAACAGTGCTAAGAGGGAAGTTTACAACAATAAATGCTTACATCAAATAAGTAGAAGGCTTTCGAATAAACAACCTCATATTGTACCTCGAGAAAATAAAAAAGAAATCCTGTATTGTAATCCACATCTTTAAAATAAAAAATTAATTAAAAAAAAGAAAAGAAAAAAGAATGAACTAAATCCAAAATTACAAAAAAAAATCAGAGAATAAAAAAAGAAGCTGATAAAATACAAAAGATTAGTGAAAAAATTCTGTTTTTCTTGTAAAACCACTAGCTAAACTAACCAAGAAAAAAATAGGCAAAGCCCAACTCAACAACAACAACAAAAATGACTTTGTACTTGATTTCACAGAAAAGATCATCAAAGATATTATGAACAACTATATGTTAAATAACTGAAAAACCTAGAAAAAACTGACATCTTTGGCTACATCCAATGTACAAAGATTAAATTTAAAAGAAGTCAAAAACCTGAAAACACCAAAATATGAGTAATAAGATTGACTTACTAATAAAAGCTTTCCAAGAAAGAAAATCCAGGACTGGACAGCTACACTGATAAATTCTACCAAAATTACAGGGGCAGGGAAAGGTTTCAGAATGATTCAAGTACATTACATTTATTGGGCACTTAATTTCTATTATTATTATTATTACATGTAATATATAATGAAATAAGTATTATTATGAAATTATTAGATTGATATGAGTCTGCGAATAATTGAGTCATTGTGGTCTCTGTGCAGCCAATGCTCCCTGCTAATGTTAATGTGTATTTGCAGCTGCTTCCCAGAGCTAGCATCCCCACCTCAGCTCCACCTCAGATCACCAGGCATTGGATTCTCATAAGGAGCATATGACCTAGATCACTTGCATGCACAGTTCACCAAAGGGTTCATCTCCTATGAGAATCTAATGCTGCCACTGATCTGATAGGAAGCAACACACAGGTGGTAATGCAAGCAATAAGATGCTTATCTTATGTGGAAATACAGATAACACTTCACTTGCTTACCCACCGCTCACCTCTTGCTGTGCAGCCCAATTTCTAACAGGCCAAAAACCCATACCAGTCCATGGACTGGTACTAGGAACTGCTGGGTTAGATTTCACATTGCCTAAATGTCCAAAGCAATCTGCATAATCAACACAATCCCTATAAAAATACCAATGGCATTATTAGCATAAATAGAAAAACAATTCAAAATTTATTTGGAACCTCAAAGCCTTCAAAAATCCAAAACAATCTCAAGAAAGAACAACAAGCTGGAAGCCTCATTTTCCTGACTTCAAAAGATATTAACAAAACTACATTAATCAAAATAGCATAAAAACAGACATCTCAATCAATGGAACAAAATAGAGAGCTCAGAAATAAAAACCAATAAATTATGGAAAACTGATCTCTGACCAGGGGACAACACTTTACAATGGAGAAAGGATAGCATATTTAATAACTATTTTGGGAAAACTGAGTATCCGCATGCAAAAGGATGAAACTGAACCTTACACCATACATAAAAATAAACTTAAAATGGATTAAAAATTAAATGTAAGACATAAAATTGTATTAAAAGAAAACATGGAACAAAGAGCTTCTTGACATTGGCTTTGGCAGTTTCCTAGGTATCACACCAAAAGCTTATCAACAAAAGTAAAAACAGGCAAATAGCACCACATCAAACTGAAAAGCTTCTGCACAGCAGCAGAAACAATCAGCAAAGTGAAAAGGCAAAGTATAGAATGGGGGAGGAGGAATATTTGCAAATCATATATCTGATAAGGGTTAATATCACACACACACACAGTACTCCTAAAACTCAATATAAAAATCATAAATAAACTTATTTTGAGATGCTTCCCCCACAAAAAAAGCCCTGAGTAGACTTTTCTCTGAAGGAAACATATGTTGTAATTTCCCCTAATTTGGTCTTAAGAACTCTCTCTGAAGAGTGCTATGTGACCAAGTGTCCCTCTCACAGGAAAGTTGTTTATACTGGCAGATATAAACAAAACAAGGCCTTATGGCTCTTGTCTGACTTGTGTCCAGTTTGTTGCTACTAAGATAGTCATTCTGTAACACAACCCTACCCAGAAAAGAAATGAGATTCAGGTGCATCCATCAGGTGATACACAGCAGAAGCAATAATGAAACAGCAGAATCAAGTTATTACTTAAAGTTTTCAGACAGAAAAGGGCAGCACATCCTAGGGAACCAATGGGAAGAGGGAAGCCATGGGACACACATGCTCAACCAACAGATAGGAAGCAAAAGAAAAAGTGATAGACTTATAGACCAATTCCTTTATGGGGGCCAGGATGTTACCCAAGCAAGTTTCCTGTGGGGAGTTCTAATTGGTGAATTTAGAGCAACAGGTGTTGGCAAGGCTGCAGAGAAAAATGAATTTCCACTGTTGGTGGGAACATAAGCTAGTACAACCTCTCTGGAAAGCAGTCTGGAAATTTCTCAAAGAAATAAAAACAGAACTACCAATCAACCCAGCAATTCCTCTTCAGGGAATATATCCAAAGGAACACAAATCATATAAAAAAGACACCTGTACCCATATATTTATTGCAGCACTATTTACAATAACAAAAACATGGAACAAACCCACATGCTCATTGAAGGTGGACTGGATAAGGAAAATGTGGTGCATATATGTATACTATAAAATACTATCCAGCAATAAGGAAAAACAAAGTCATGTCCTTTGCAGCAGCATGGATGCAGCTGAAGATCATCATTCTGAGTAAATCATCAGGGAAAAAATTGAATGTTCCATGTTGCCACCCATAAGTAGGACTAAACACTGGGCATACACAGGCACAAAGCAAAAGACACTGGACACTGCTAAAGGGGTAAGGGAGAAAGAGGAAATAAAGAAAACAAAGTATCCCATTAAGCACCATGCTCATTCAGGGGGAGAAAGGGGGAGCGGCAGGAGAGCTCATACCATGCCATCACCCAATATACCTGTGTAACAAACCCTCGCATGTACCTTGTATTTGAAAAAATGGGGGGGAAATGTAATCTTGTTCATTTTTTCTTTAAAGACCTTTGATTTCCCTTACCTCCCTAAATATACCCGTAGTTTACTAAGGCACATGTATTCCCATTTCATTGTTCTAGTCCAAAACAAATATCTTTTTCTTATAATAAAAAATAAAAACAAATCAAATACATTGTAAAATAAAACAAACTTTATAAAGAAACAACAGAAAGCTGCTGGGAGAGACTGACTGAGAAGGGGCTTGGGAGCAAGTGGCCAGAGTTCTCCTGGTGAAGCAGTTGGTGCCACAGCTGCTCTGCTTGGTCCCTAGTGCTTCCCAGGGTGCAGAAGCCAAGTGCCATTTTTTTTAAACCAACAAAGTCTTTCCTGGTGAGAGGCTACCGGAAGAGACTGCCAGCTCTAGACTCTGCTTTACCACTGCAGCGGGAGAGTCTGTCACCTCCAGGCTCAGCCTCACCACTGCAGCACCTGGCTAGACACTGGCAGCAAGGGCTGTGGAGGGAGCATAGTGAGGGAGTCCAGAGGCAGAGCCCCACTGGAGAAGACAAAAGAGGCACCCTGCCACCATCTTGAAAATTGGGCAGAAAAGCACTCTGGTTTGCTCACCATGGGCCAACAGACCTGATCTCTATGACTGGCAGATTAACTACTCAAGGGTTGATCATGACCCAGAGAGAATATCCTGAAAGCACAAACTTTGAAGGGACAGGATGAGTGCTGAGTTTCAGACGTCCCAACCTCTACCCTGATTCAACTGCCGGACAAAGGGTATGGCTAGAAAAGGATAAGTAAGATCTCCAAAGAGATCAATGGTGAGTCCAAGGCTGACCCAGCCCCTTCCTCCCCAGAAATCCTCTGAACATCAGACCCACATGGCTGGGGCACAACTGAGAGGGATGAACCCAGGCAGAGTCTGGACATCAGCCACAATAGGAGGATTCTGCTCCAGAATAAGCCTGGTTGGGACATTCCTTACCTTGCAGGTATCTGGGAAAGAGATAATCCCATACCTCCCCTGGAGGAGATTCCTCCTGACCATTCAAGAGTGGGAAGGGAGTACTGAAGCCCCACCCACTCCCACCACCACCTTCTCCTTCCCTGGGCTAGATGCTAAGGAGATTGTGAATGAGACCAAAACTCTGCAGGAGACAGCAGAGAAGCAGCTAAGAGGAACGATTACAGAACCTGCCACAAGAGGGCAGGTTTTTGTCTGTTTGCTAGTTTTTAAAAATTTTTAAATATTTTCCCTTTGTGCATGAATGTGTATATAAAAGTTTGATCTGCATTCCCCCTCTTTTTTTTTCTTCTTTTGTTTTTTTCTTCTTTTGTTTTGTTTTCTGTTTCTGTGTGTATGTGAATAATTGAGTGTTCATCTTTCAGGTTTTTTTGATTGGTTGCTTTTTGCTTTTTTGTTCTATTTTTAGTTTAATGTATGTGTGAATATATGTGTGAGGGTTCTATTTCCATTTATTTTTCTTTCTCTTTTTCTTCTCCTTTAATTTTGTGTTGAGCATGTGTGTGTGTTTGATTTTCCGGGGGGGGGGGGAGTAGTTGTTTTTTCTTTTGTTTTCCTTTGTTGCTATTCCAGTTTGTTTTGGGGGGGGGGTGTGTTCAATTGGTTTGCTTTGGTTTCTGCTTTTTTTTCATTTAAGAAATTTTTTATCCATATTATTTCATTCTACTTTACTCTGTTCTCCTCATTGCTGTTACTGTATCTTGGACTCAGAGGGTACACACATGTACCCCATTGCATCACCATATAGAGTGGTAGCAGGGAGTGGGTCTCAGGGAACTCATATCACAGTCAGTGAACATTGTGATTGCAAGTAGTTTCTGAGTCCTAGCTCCCCATCCTCCACCTTATTTGACTTTCAAAACTACAAGAGAAAACAAGGTTTCATATCCACAGCCTTGTTTCAAAATAGAACAAATTCAGAGCCCTGATCAGGGAAGAATAGAGGGCTGAGAAAATCTTACAAGTGAAAGCCTCTCCCACTGCCACTAAATAATGGAACTAAAGAGAAAGAAAGAGATCTGTCACAAATGAGGGGGAAAAAAATCAATGGAAGACCTTAGGTAAGTTCCAGTTTAACAAAGAGGAAACACATTCATGAAAAATCAGATCTCAGAGTCCAAACAATGAAGTCACCAAAGGCTGGTTCCAGAAAACAACAGGGATTAGGGAATGGATAGGAGTAAACAAAATCCTAGAAAGACAAGATGCAACTGAAAAAACTTGTAACAGAGATTTCGGCCGTAAAAAAGTCATCCAGGAAATAAATAATAAGATGATAAGCATGGAAAGCAGAATTAATCAAGCAGAAGAAAGACTCTCAGAACTTGAAGACAAAAACATGGAATTAACCCAATCTATAAAAAACATAGAAAGAAAACTTAGAAAGAAAGAACAAAGCCTACAAGAGATGTGCAATTATATCAAGAGGCCAAATCTACCTCTGATTGCTTTTCCAGAAGAAAGGGAAAGGGAGAATACCTTGAAGCAAGTATTCCAGGAGGTAATCCAAGAAAACTTTCTTCATCTTACCAGAGATGTGACCATTCAAACACAAGAGAAATAGAATACCCCTGCAGGACATCAAATGGGAAGACCAACCCCTAAACACATAGTAATTCACCTACACAAAGTAGGCCCAAAGAAAGAGGCAGCAAGAGAGAAAGGTCAGACTACCTACCAGGCAAAACCAATCAGAATAGCAGCAGACCTATTGACAGAAACACTATAAGCTAAAAGGTACTGGAGTACAATATTTAAAGTCCTAAAAGATAAACAATTTTTCAAGGATTTCCTACCCAGCCAAGCTCAGTTTCATCATTAACGGAGAATTAAAATCATTCTCAGACATCCAATCCCTACGAGATTATACATCTTCCAGACCAGCTCTACAGGAGACACTTAAAAAAGGTATTAAGCACAGAAGAAAGAAAAAATAAGAATGACCACACACTTTCCAAGAGAACAGCAGAACATAGAATCAACAGAGAATACATCACAACAGCAAACTTGAAAACACACATATACATAAACCCCAAAGCTAAAAGAAATCAAAGAAAGAAAAAACTTTATAAGAATCACATAACAGGAATAAACAATCACGTTTCAATAATCATCCTGCCTGAGCCCGCGGGTTTGAGACCCACCTGGGCAACTTGGCAAGACCTCATCTCTACAATAAATCAAAACCAGCTTGGGGTGGTAGCGTGTGCCTGTAATTCTGGCTACTAGGAAGGCTGGGGTGGAAGGATCGCTGGAGCCCAGCAGGTAGAGGCTGCAGTGGCCGGGAGCAGCCACTGCACTCCAGTCTGGGAGACAGAGTGAGACTCCAACTCAAAAATAATAATCACCCTGAATGTGAATGAACTAAATGCACCACTGAAAGGACACAGAATGGCAAACTGGATTTTTAAAAAAACTGACCCAATTATTTGCTGTATTCAGGAAACTCATCTCACCACAAGGGATGTACACAGACTCAAAGTTAGAGGAAGGAAAATGAGTTTCCAGACTAGTGGGTCACAAAAGAAAGCAAGAGCTGTGATCTTAATATCAGACAAAACAACCTTTAAGCTATCAAAAAATATGAAAGATATGAAAGGGCACTACATAATGATAAATGCTCAATCCATCAACAAGAAATATCCATCCTAAACATATATGCACCCAACACAGACACACCAACTTTCATAAAGCAACTCCTAGGTAAACTAAAAAAAGATATTGACTCTAACACTATCATAGCTAGGGACTTAAATATCCCACAAACAGCCCTAGATAGATCATCAAGAAGAAAAATAAACAAAGAGATCCAGAACCTCAACTTGACACTTGACCAAATGGACTTAACAGACACCTACAGAATAGATACATACACCCAACAACCACAGAACTTGCATTCTACTCATCACCACAAGGAATGTACTCAAAGATCGATCACATCTCCAGTCACAAATCAAACATAAACAAATTCCATAAGATTGAACTACTACCATGCACCTTCTCAGACTAGAGTGGAATAAAAATAAATACCAACAACAACAAAGACATGGACAGTAAACAGCATGATGCTGAACAACTACTGGGTCAAAAACAAAATCAAAACAGAAATTATAAGATTCCTATAAACAAATGAAAATAAAGAAACATCTTAACAAAACCTAACCTCTGCAATGCCATGAAAGCACTTCTAAGAGGAGAATTTATATCTCTATGAACACACATCAAGAATATGGAAAGATCACAAGTTAACAGCCTAACAAATCACCTGAGGAAGTTGGAAGGAGAAGACCACCAAAACCCTAACTTTAGCAAAAGAATCCAGATCACCAAAGTAAAAGCCCAAATATGGCATCATAGAAGACAAAGACATCATAGAAAAAAATCAACAAAACAAAAACTGGTTCTTTGAAAAAATAGACAAGATTAATGGACCTCTAGCCAGAATGATCAAGAAAAACAAAGGAAAAGCCCAAATAAACACAATTGGAAATGCAAAAGATCAAATCACAACTGACCCCGAAGAAATACAAAAGATTATCAGAGATTACTACACACACCTGTATGGAAACAAACTTCATAACCTAAATGAAATAGAGGACTTGAAACAAGAACACACTGAGACACTAAATGGCCAGTATCAACCCAGGAAATTGATTCTGTCATAAGAAAACTACCTACCAAAAAAAAAGTCCTAGATCAGACAGCTTTCCAGTGGAACTCTACAAAACGTACAAGGAGGAGCTGATACCAATTCTATTGAAAGTATTCCAGGCAACTGAGAAAGATGGAATTATCCCCAAATCATCTTATGAAGCTAACATCTACTGATATTCAAACTGGGTAAAGATCCAACAAAAAAGAGAACTACAGACCAATATCTCTTATGAACATAGATACAAAAATCCTCAACAAGCTTCCAGCAAATTGGATCCAAAAACACATCTCAAACATCATCCACCATGACCAAGTAGGCTTCATCCCCAGGATGCAGGGCTGGTTCAACATTTGCACAAACATAAATAAGTGTAATTAAATACATCTACAAATGTAAAAACAATAAACACATGATTATATCATCAGATGCAGAAAAAGCTTTTGATAAAATCCAGGATCCTTTCTTGATAAAAACCCTCAAACACCTAGGCATAGAAAGAGCATACCTCAAAATAGTAAGCACCATCAATGATAAACCCACAGCCAGCATATCGCTAAATGGACAGAAACTGGAAACATTTTCCCTGAGAACCAGAACAAGACAAGGCTGCCCACTCTCACCCCTCTTGTTAACATTGTGTTGGAATTCCTAGCTAGAGCAATTACACAAGAGAAAAAAATCAGGGGTATCCAAATAGGAAAAGAGGAAGTTGCCACTCTATGCTGACAATATGATCTTAAACCTCGAAATTCCAACAGAATCTGTCAAAAACTTGCTTTCAGTGATAAAGAACTTTGGCAAAGTCTTGGGGTACAAAATAAATGTGCAAAAGACAGTCACATTCTTTTTTTTTTTTTTTTTGAGTTGGAGTCTCATTCTGTCACCCAGGTTACAGTGCAGTAGCATGCTCATGGCCACCACAGCCTCAACCTGCTGGGCTCCAGCCATCCTTTGCCTCAGTATTCCAAGCAGCTGGAACTACAGGCATGCACTACCACGCCCAGTTTATTTTTTGATTTATTGTAGAGATGAGGTCTCACCAAGTTGCTCAGGTTGATCTTGAACCCACGGGCTCAGGCAATCCATTTGCCTCAGCCTCCCAAAGTGCTGGGATTCCAGGCTGAGTCACCATGCCTGGCCTGACAGTCACATTCTTATAACAAGCAGGCAGAGACCCAAATACAAAGCACAATCTCATTCACAATAGCCACACACAAAAAACGAAATACCTCGGCATCTTCCTAACCAGAGAAGTGAAAGACTTTTACAATGAAAACTACAAAATATTGCTCAAAGAAATCCAAGAGGCCAAACAAATGGAAAAATATTTCATGCTCATGGATAGGAAGAATCAACATTGTTAAGATATCCATCCTACCAAAGGCAATTTACAGATTCAATGCAATACCCATTAAATTAAAAACATCATTCTTCTCAGACCTGGAAATGGCAATATGGAAATTCATGTGGAAACATAAATGACCATGAATAGTCAAAACAATCCTTAGCAAAAGAAACAAAGCAGGAGGTATCACACTTCCAGACTTCAAATTTATTATAAGGCTTCAATAATCAAAACAGCCTGATATTGGTCCAAGAATAGGCATACGGACCAACGGAACAGGATACCCCCTCAATTTCTCAACCAACTCATCTTTGACAAAGCCTTCACCAACAACCACTGGGGAGAGAAGAACCCATTCAGCAAATGGTGCTGGAAAACTAGCTGACCACATGCAGAAGATAGAAACAGGACCCCTATCTATCACTATACACAAAAATTAACTGCAAATGGATCAAAGATCTAAACTACAAGAATCTTAGAAAATGCAGGAGATACCCTTATGGATATTGGAACTGGCAACCAATTCCTGATCAAAACTGCAAGCACCCATGCCATAAGAGATAAGATAGACAAGTGGGACACCTCATCAAACTGAAAAGCTTCTGAAAAGAAAAGAAACCATAAAGAGAGCAGGGAGACAGCCCACAGAATGGGAAAAATATTTCCCAACTGTATCTGACAAACACCTAACATCTAGGATTTATAAGGAACTCAAACGTGCCAAAAGGAAAAAAACAAACAGCCCCATTAAAAAGTGGGCAAAAGACATGCATAGACACTTCTCAGAAGAAGATATACAGGCAGGCATCAGACACATGAAAAAGTGCTCAGCCCCACTAACATCAGAAAAGTGCAAATCAAAACCACATTGAGATATCACCTAATCACAGGAAGAATGCCATTATTAATAAAACAAACAACAACAGATGCTGGTGAGGATGTGGAAATAAAGTTATGATTCTACACTGCAATAGGAATCCAAACTACTAGTGCAACCTCTTTGGAAAACAGTGTGACGATTTCTAGAAGAACTAGATATTGACCTTCCATATGACCCAGCAATCCCCCTACAGGGAATATACCTGAAGGAACTCAAATCATTCTACAAAAAGATACCTGCACATGCATATTTATTGCAGCATTATTCATAATCACAAAAACATGGAACCAACTGTGCTGCCCATCGAAACTGGACTGAATAAAAAATGTGGTACATATGCACAATGGAATATTACACAGTTATAAAGAAGGACAAACATATGAACTTCACAGCAACTTGGATGGATTTAGAGTTTATCATACTCAGTGATCTATCACAGAAACAAAGAACAGAGTACCACATGTTCTCACTCATAAGTGGACCCTGAACATTTACTCTAACACTGTAAGAAAGGGATTGGCAGTAGCAGGATACGGGTAGGGGTGGGGAGGGGACACAACATCAATGAGGGTACCTGATCTCGAACCAAGCAAAGTGGGGACCAAAAGGAGGCCCAACTTCACCTGTACAATGACCACTTGTATACCTAGTCCTGAATTGTACTGCACATCTTTAAAATAAAAAATAAAAATAAATTTCCATTACATTAAAAATAGAAACAACAGATTAAAAATAACTAACTGTTTGAAAATTTTAAACATATGTTTGAAACAAGAAATCAAAAGGTATGAAGAAAAGTATTTTGGACTGACTGCTAATAAATAAATACAACATAAAACCTTATAGGATGTAGCAAATGAAATATTTATATAAAAATTTTTAGCTTTTTCGGGGTATATATTAAAATATTACAAACATTGAAAATATTGTATCTAAACCATAATTTCAAGAGTCAGAGATTTTATTCCCTAATGATCAGTGATGTAGAGAATTTTTCCATAAACCTATTGGCCTTTTGTATGCCTTCTTTTCAGAAATGCCTACTCAAATATCTTGCCGATTTTAAAAACAGATTTTTTATTTTTACTATTAAGTTGTTTGAGTTCCTTCTGGATTCTGGTTATTAAACATTGTTGGACAGATAGTTTGCAAATAATTACTCCCATCTATAGGTTGCCTCTTCACTTGCTGATTATTTCCTTTGCTATGCAGAAGCACTAACATCAGGGAAATGTAACTCAAAACCCCAGTGAATATTATTGTACCTCAGTCAAAATGGTTATTATATATTTTAAAATCACAGATGCTGGTGAGGATGCAGAGAAAGGGGAGCATCCCTACACTCTTAGAGGTAGTGTAAATTAGTACAGCCCCTTTGGAATAGAGTATGGCGGTCCTTCAGGAAAAAAAATAGAACGACCACATGATCTAGCCATTCCAGCATCAGCTATATATCCAAAAGAAAACAAAGCAGTATATTGAATAGACACATCCAATGTTTATTACAGGATTATTCCAAATAGCCAAGACATGACTTTAACCTATGACAACCTATGACAATGAATGAATGATAAAGAAAAGGTGGCATATATACCCAATTCTATCTTATTCAGCCATAAAAGAAAGAATGAAATCCTGTCATTTGTAGCATCATTGATGGAACTGGAGGACATTATGTAAAGTGCAATAATCCAGGCACAGAAAGATAAATATCATATGTCCTCACTTGAATATGTGGGAGCTAAAAAATATTGATCTCAGGAAGGTACATAAATGGTGGTTTATCACAAGTGGCAGAGAAGGGTGGGGGTAGGAGAGTATGTAGAAGGGTTGGTTAATGAGTATAAAATATAATCAGATAGATGGGAATATAACAATAATTTATCGTATCTTTCAAAATGTCTACAAGAGATTTTGAATGTTCTCAATACAAAGAAGTAATAAATGTTAAAGGTGATAGATATCTCAATACCCTGATTTGATCGATGCACATTGTATTGCATGTATCAAAATACCACAGGTATACCATAAATATGTGAAACTATTATGTATTGATAAAAATGCGCTAAAAAGTTAAGAAATGAAGGATGATTACACGTTTGTTTTTTTTTTGAGTTGGAGTCTCATTGTCGCCCAGACTGTAGTGCAGTGTCCGCTCCCGGCCACCGCAGCCTCAACCTGCTGGGCTCCAGCAATCCTTCCGCCTCAGCCTTCTAAGCAGCTGGAACTACAGGCGCATGCTCCCACGCCCGGCTAATTTTTTTTTGATTTATTGTAGAGTTGAGGTCTCGTCTGCCCAGGCGGGTCTCAAACCCGCGGGCTCAGGCAATCCACTCACCTCAGTCTCCCAAAGGCACGGGATTACAGGCTGAGTTACCGAGCCCGGCAATTAAACTTTTAAGCTTTTAAAAGAAGAAGAAAAGTATAGCTAACAGTATAAAAAGCAAATATAAGAGAAAATTAATAAACTCAAAAATCGATTACTTGAAAAAAATAAATTTGATAAACTCCTAGAAAAAATGACAAGAACAGAACTGAGAAAATAAAATTTGAAAATATCATGAAGAAATTAGGAAATATCACTGAAGTTCCTATTAACATCGAAAAGAAAATGCAAAAATTTTATGAACAACTTTATGCCAATACATATAAAAGTATAAGTAATATGGACAAATTTCTTGAATAACATAGTTTACTAAAATGACATAAAAATAAATGTAAAAAGTACAGCTGGGCATGGGGGTTCACGCTTTTAATCCCAGCACTTTGGGAAGCCAAGATGCGAAGCTCACTTGAGGCCAGAAGCTCAAGACTAGCCTGTACAACAAAGCAAGAATATTCTACAAAAAATATGCAGAAAAATTAGCCAGACCTGGCTGTTTGGTATGCTGAGCCAGAAGGATCATCTGTGCCTAGACATTTGAGGCTGTGGTGAGCCATGTTCAAGACACTGCACTCCAGCCTGGGCAACAGAGTAAAATAACTGCCTCAAAAATAAAATAAAATAGGTAGATCTAACTCTATTAAAGGAATGAATCTGTAATTAGAGATTTCATGAGTGATTTCTGCAATTAATTCTTAAAAATATTATTGATGTAATGGAAAGAATTTGTCAGGAATCAGAGGTTTAGACATTATCAAATATTGCTAAACACTTCAAGGAAACAACCACACAGGACAGGGAGTAAAGGCAGAAGACCCAAACCACCAGCACAGTATAACTTACCTGTCACAACAGGGGTATTCGTTTCAATATCCCTTCCAAAACTCATTTGAAATGTAATTGCCATTGTAACAATGCTGAGATGTCAGCACATGAAGTAATTATGCCTTGAAGGCTCTGCCCTCAAGAATGGTAATGCTGTTGTCATTGGAGTGGGTTCAGTGTCACGGGAGTGGACTCTTGATAAAAGAATGCAGTTTCAGACCCCATTCTCTCTGTATCACATGCACTTTCTTGCCATCAATGCCCTCCTCCATGCTAAAACACAGTGAGGAGGTCCTCATCAAACACAGTCCTTTAATCTTGGCCACCCCACCCTTCACAACTGTGACAAATGAATGTCATTTCTTTATAAATTACCCAGAATGTGGTATTCTGTTATAGCAGCATAAAACAGACTATGATGGGTAAGAAGACCCTGCCATTGCAGCCCAATGAGAGAAACATCTGACGGACAATATTTGCCCCATAGTGCTAACCCATCATAACCAAAGACTGTCCAAGCTGACAGCACAGTTAAATTTATCTGTCTACAACACTGGTGTAATCTCAAATAACTTTTCTTTCCAGATTTTTATTTCTAATGAACATCTTGCATTCTAAATTCTAATTTAGTGTTTGCTTCTGGAGAACCCAATAAAAATAGTTAAGTAAAAATACACCTAGCAGCCGGGCTCGGTGGCTCAGCCTGTAATTCCGCGCCTTTGGGAAGCTGAGGTGAGTGGATTGCCTGAGCCCGTGGGTTCGAGACCCGCCTGGGCAGCAAGACCTCATCTCTACAATAAATCAAAAAATTAGTCGGGTGTGGTAGCGCACGCCTGTAATTCCGGCTACTCGGAAGGCTGAGGCGGAAGGATTGCCAGAGCCCAGCAGGTCGAGGCTGCAGTGGCCGAGAGCGGCCACTGCACTCCAGTCTGGGCGACAGAGTGAGACTCCAACTCAAAAAAAAATACACCTAGCATTCCTAGAGCCAAGAGAATAAAGGAGAGAGGTAGAGTCACAATACAGATGATTAAAGAAAGTCTCCTGCAGAGCAGGGACCCAGAACACTAAGGAAGGCACAATGATTCCAGGGCTGCAACTCGAACCCATGAGGAGGTCAGTGTCCAAATGATGCTGGTATTAATATTTCCAAGGAAAATTGACAGTGGTTTAAAATGACAACAAAACTGGAATCTAAAACCAATGTGGCTGCCAGTGAATGGCCCCAGCCAAAAAGACAATGACAGTCATGTGAGGCACACAGGAGAGACAACTCTCTCTTCCCCTTTCTATTACCTAGACAACCTCTACTGCTACCACGTGGCACAGCTCACTATGACCAATGGAAATAGGGTTTGGAAATACACATCCTGAACATGATGTGGTAGAGTAAAAAAATATGAGGAGATTCAGAACTGAGAGACAAAAACAAAAAATGTGTCTTTTCTGCGCCTTTGCTCAAGACAAATAGATGGCTTCTGGGGAAAATGAACATTTAATATTGCTTCAAACACTGAAGAGGAAGCAGGGACTAGGAACCCCTTTGATTTCACATTTAACGCTTATGATCCTGCCATAAAAGATACTTAAATTTTTGTTTAGCCAGCCAGACAGGCCCTCATATTTGTCTACAATTAGGGAAAAAAAATAGATTAGTAAAAGTGAGGTATGAGGTTTTGTTTTCCTCTATTCCCTCTTCTGCTTCTTTTGCCTTCCACTTCAATCTTTCCATCCTCTTTTGTTTCAGCTCCCTTCTCTCCATCCTCTTTTGTTTCAGCTTCCTTTTCTCCACCCTCTTTTCTCTCACCTTCCTTCTTTTTTGTATGTTTCTTACAAATCACAAGGAAGCAAAATAAAAAAAAATAAAAAAACAATCAAAAGAAGAAGGCCCAATACCAAAAGACCCAAATTTCCCAGCACTTTGCATACTCCCATGATAGTGTTTCTAGGAGGTGGGTCGCTATCAACGCTCCCTCCATCACCTTTGTACTGACAGTCATGAGGTGCCCATCCACAGTTGCAGTGACAGTGCTGTTTATTATTGCAGATACCCTTCATGTTGCAGGTCTTAGGCTGACAGGTCTGTGGCAGACAAGCCATATTGGAACACTTCTTGTCAGTGCAGATCTTTTCTGGACCACACATTGTGCCATCTCCCACTTGACCAATATCTTGGATAGACATCTCTAAATGATAATCAGTGTCCCAGCAAGTGGTGTCATTGACATGAATCTGAAGCACTGTAGAATGTTCTATCAGATTGGGAATTATACCCACATTTTCACACTGAACTTTTCCATATATGATATCAGGGCTCAAACATTTTACGTATCTTATGACTGAAAGACCACAGTGACCAAAACAATTTCCTAGGGTGCTTATTTTATTTTAGCAATCTTGAGCTGCACTCCTTGCATCTTGGCCAAAATCTCCTTACACTGAGTATTGTGATTATTACATGTCTTTTCATAGCAGGAGGCACTTACATCACAGGAGACTCCAACCTGCACATAGACGTCACCTGGGCTTTGATGGGATGTCCCATTGCACCACTCTGGAAGATCACATTCACTGGCCTGTTGCCTACATAAAGTCCCTGATGGCATGAATTTGCAGTCTTTGCAACAAAGCCTACAAGCGCAAGCAGCCTAAGAGCTCAGAGTACAGTTTAGCAGACAACAGAGATCTTCTGCATATTGACTAACAGTTCCACAGTCACACTTGTCTCCTTCTTCAACTAGGTTCTCACAGTACTTCAACCTTAAGATATTCCCTGCAGATGAAGGAGGCTGAATATATAATCCTCTACTGATAGTACTGTCCCAATATTGGGTATAACTACAGTTGCTAAATTTGGTTGTCACCGTTCTGTAGGCATACATTAGGCACTTTCTTAGCTCACACCCACACACCATTTACTGTCAAACACTGATGGAAGGCGAAGTCAAACACTGGGAGGGCCCAGCCCAAGAGTGGCCAGAAACAAATTATGACTAAGCTCATGAACAAAAGTGACTCAAAAAAACACTAATTTGGTTGTCTTCAAAAATATCAACTCCATAATCAAAGTGACTCCAGCATATTTCATCAACATAGGTAAGACCAACTTCCCAACTATACAGATTTTTTATAAAAAGATGAGCAACATCATTTTGTAGTCCAGCATCAAGGTGAGCTTTCATCCAACAAGAAAACCTTCCAAGAACACCACCTATGGCTCCATCAGTAGAAACTGGATTTGATTCCATTCATATTTCCAAGCCAGTCAAAATTATATCAACATCAAGAGGATGATAGAAAGAATCCACTATATTGACAATAACAAATACTTGATGCTGCACTATTGACACATTACTTTGAGAAAAAAGGTATCCACCATAGTCCACAACCACTACCATCTCAATATACTGCTAGTGGGTCCACCAGCCCACAAAAGGACTTTGCTTCAGAGTAAAGTTAGATGACAATTGTAATTCCAGTTGACGTGCTGTTTCATCTTCAATTAAGCCACATCTCATGGCTGGGAATTGTGTGTCTTCACTGGCTATCTTATATACCAGCTGTTCAAATGTGGCAGAAACCCTAATTGGCTCCATTTCATAAACAAGGTCATATATCTGCAGTAATCCTCAAATGCCCACAGAACAGGTACTGAGGGCTACCAGGAAATTAGGGGCCCTTTCCACATAACCATGATAGTAGCAGTCATCTGGGACAAAGGGCTAGTCCCAGAGGAAGGCGCACTGCTCCATGTAGGTGAATACAGGGAGGTGTGTGGACACCAACAGCTTCTTGATTCGCTTGCGGAGGTGCCTCTGACCTCCAAACCACAGGCTGTGGGAGAGCTATCCCTCGGCCTCTGCATTCTTGCCCCTACTGGTCACCTTCAAGGGGATCACCACTTCTGGGGAAGCCTAACACTGGGAGGGCCCAGCCCAAGAGTGGCCAGAAACAGACAGAGACACCCTGAGCCAGAGAAGCAAGAGACTGAGTCTTGCAGTTGCTCCAGCCTCCACTTCCATCATCATGGAGTGAACTTTCCAGTGCAAAAGAGTATAGGGTGTGAGGCTCTGCGGGTCTGGCTCCTCCCTCTGAACTGCTCAGGGTGCAGGGCTGACCTTTATGGATCTGTTTCCTGGCAGAGGTGGAATGCCACAGTTGCAGTGCTGAAAATAAAAACTAGAGCCAGGATGGGATGGGTGGGGTAGGAAGAGCAGGAGAGAGAGAGAAGAAAGGCAAAGTGATTCTTGCATGGGCACCAGATTAGGAGCAATTAAAAAGTATGCGGTTTTCTAAACACACAAGGAGGAAGGGGTTTCCAGTGAAAGAGATGGAGAAGACTACATATAGGTGGGTAATTGTCAAGCCTCAGTGATGGATTTATAAACACCCATATATACCATATTCATATATACAATATATACATAAGGATTCGTGTATACTATCTTTAAACCTGTAAAATGGCACAAAATTTTAATATTAAAATGACATTGGCATCCGATTTAAATTTTTCTTCAAAATACCTACTTTTATCCTGCTCCTTCACCATAAGGACACCCATCCAAACCCACCACTTTTTTGTTCATTTATTCAGTTTGCTGCACCTCCCCTTTCCTGTCCAAGATATTTTCTGTAAATCCCACTCTATCCTAAATTGACATCCAAATAAGCCCCAGTTAAACACCTCATGAGTATCGGGAGAACTCCTCCTATCAAGAAGTTTTAGGCTTTAATACTTTCCTTTTGTTTTGTTTTGTTTTGTTTTGTTTTGTTTTGTTTTGAGTTGGAGTCTCACTCTGTCGCCCAGACTGGAGTGCAGTGGCCGCTCCCGGCCACCGCAGCCTCGATTTTGCTGGGCTCCGGCGTTCCTTCCACCTCAGCCTTCCAAGTAGCTGGAACTACAGGCTCGCACTACCATGCCCAGTTAATTTTTTGATTTATTGTAGAGATGAGGTCTTGCCAAGTTGCCCAGGTGGGTCTCTAACCCACGGGCTCAGGCAATCCACTCACCTCAGCCTCCCAAAGGCGCGGGATTACAGGCTGAGCCACCGAGCCTGGCTTTTAATACTTTCTTATCTGTAGAAGAGCCCTGGACAGCCACAGGAAGGATGATATACTGAAGAGGAAGCAGGGAGTGGGCAGCTGTTTAGTGGCAGAGCACAGAGCCCACTTCCTCAATCCCTGCATGGATGCTGCAGCCCTCTCTCCACACAGCCTACATGCAACATATTCTCAAGTGGCTCATTTTGATCATGTCAATAGATTTGATTCTGTTGTTCACATGGCTCATGAGTTACCTGGACCTATCCATTTCACTTTCAAGTTTCCAAAGAAAGCTGTGCAAGGAGTTGAATCCTACAACCAGTTCGTTAAAATGTTCCAAAGACCACATTAAGTGAACTTTAAAATCTCATTACTAGTTAATACATCAGGTTTAATTCAGGAAGAGGATAATTTGGTCATTCATTGACTATCATTTAAAAGTGTCATTGACAATTTGCTTCATATTTGAAATCAAAATCTAAAACAAATTTGGAGACATCATTAACACATGCTAGTGACCTGAATATTCTCAGTAAGGGTACAAAGAAGCAGGAGCAATATCCTTAGCAGTATGATGCCAAGAAAACCTGTATCCATTTGTGCACATTTCCAGAACAAATTGATTTCTACCAGACACCATAAGAGGAAACCAAGATAACGAGATGAAACCTCTTTGAAAAGATATCTCTTTTTCCTGATTCCCTATCCAAGTCTCTCTATACAATACCCTTGGTATGTAAGAGAGTTTGCAATACTGAGATGGGCACCAGTGAGTTGGGAAAGGATTTTGAAGGAAGAAGCCCTATAGAGAGGATAATAACCCACATCAAGCACTGTTGGAAGTATGATGAGATTGTAATGCAAAAGTTTATTCTAGAAGTTCTGTGGCAGGCCAGTCTTGGTCACCCTCATGTTCTTCCAGAGACAATCCTTACACAGCATTCCCATGGATTGTGTGAACTGGTGCATTCTAATTGCCTTTCCTCTAATATTACTGGGACCTCAACCACTGTGAGAATCCTCTTCTGCACCAGTCATTAACTCTTCCTTCTCTTTCCAGCAGCCACTTGATAACATCTCAAGACCCTATATCAGGATCTCTCCACTCACTAAGCCTCAACCTATCTCAGTGTTTGCCACACTTGTGTCACAAACCATAATGGCTTGTGAATCAATTTAGTGACATACAAGTAAATGAGACACAATAGGGTAGAAAATATGAGAGGGCTCCACATGAATCCATATCACTTTTTATTAACTGTCACCAAAAAGCTAAGAACAGCATAATGCTAAAAGTTCTTATGATGATTATCAACTATTTACTGAATGCCAAACCTAAAATGTACATTTAGTCTGTGAAGCTCAAAATAGCATTCTGCACACTGTATTTCTCCATGGCTATCTGGCATCCCAAAGAGTTTTGCCAAGATGGGTATAAAGGGAGACTAAAAGGTAAAAAGAGGGGACAAGGAATTTGTTACTTCCTATTTGCTTCCTGATACTCTCTGCATATGTCCAGCAATTATTTCTTGCTCTAGGGGTGACATTTGCCTGATACCGTATTCCCAGAGTCAGCTCCATCAAGACCCCAGAGTTACAAGTACAGCAGGACAGTGCTCTTTTCTCAGAATATGAAAACTAGATACCACACACGAGACCATTTTCCAGTCCCCTGTGCAGCCAATGCCAACCTGACAGTCATAGGGTTTGATTGTGTCAATAGATTTGATTTTATTTCTGCAGTGTTTCACTACCAGATTTACCAGGTCATGCTACCAACAGCCTTGACACCAGCCCCAAGTGCATATCCTTCCTTTGAGATCTGAATCATAGCTTTTGAAAGACGTTCTTCCCATATCCTAAGTACCAGCCCAACCTCAGCATTACTTTCTAAGAAGTCCAGCCATCAGCTCCACAACTCTGATTTCCTGAAATCCCAAACTGCCAGCACCAACTAAGCAATTCCCTATTCTCTTAACTTCAAGTCTAGATCTAAGAAGTCCATTATAAAAGTATCTAGATTACAATAATCCCAGCTTCTGCTGGCTGTTTCTCCTTTCTTAGGGATGTTGTTCCTTCTGGAAATCTTACCTCTGTGTATTTGTATTCCTCTTTAATATTTCCAGTCCTTTAGTATCTTTTCATAATTTTCCATATTAGTTTTCCTTGTTGGATTTCTCTTTTCCAGACTGGATCTTGAGCGGGCTTGATACCAGGAGTGAACCCAAGAGAGAAAGGCAAAATGGAAATCAAGTATTGGTTTGACTGTGGCAATGGCCTTAAACACACAGCTGAACTCCCATCCAATGGGGAATGTGCATGTAGTGGCATCACAATTAGTTAAATTACAACTCAAGGTTGATTGTGATGAAATGTCCTATTAACAAAAGTGACTGCTATAATGACGGCTATCAGTACCTCAAGGACTGAGGGCTGGGATAGCTTTTTTAATTCTACTGGAGAAATTACATAATGAGATTCAAGCCTCTAAATTGATTGTTCAAATACGGAGCTTCTAATAGTAGACCTAAAAAAAATTCTCCACTATTTTAGCCACAGGAACAAGCTAACTAAAAATAAAATTTAATGGAAAGGCTTGCAGAATCACACTGAATATATAGATTTGTTAAGACTCTCATGAGAAAGGGAATACATCATTTGGGAAGGATAAAAACCTTGAGATCTGAAATAGAGAGTTCCAGGAGGACTTGATTTTGAATTTTTAAACACTCCCCAGTATCCCTGAGTCTCCTTTACTAATGAAAGAGTTCAGAGCTCTTCTGTCTGAGAAGTCTAGCAATGTATAGCTTGAAAACCTGTAATGAACTCAGCTGGAGTACTTACCCTACAAGGAGATAGGAGACTCCTCATGACATACTGCTACCACGCCTTACTGTTCAGATGCAAACCAGAGTCAAATCTTCACATACTCCAGAAGAGAAAGTTCTGTGTCCTAACTGGAAGGAAATAATTTCTACTCCAAAATATTTTTATCTTTATTTTTTTATTTTTTTGAGTTGGAGTCTCACTCTGTTGTCCAGACTGGAGTGCAGTGGCTGCTCCCAGCCACCACAGCCTTGGCCTGCTGGGCTCCGGCAATCCTTCTGCCTCAGCCTTCCAAGTAGCTGGAACTACAGGCATGCACTACCACACTTGGCTAATTTTTTTTTATTTATTGTAGAGATGAGGTCTCGCAAAGTTGCCCAGGCGGGTCTCAAACCCACGGGCTCAGGCAGTTCACTCACCTCAGCCTCCCAAAGTGCGGGATTGCAGGCTGAGCCACCGAGCCCGGCCTCTACTCAAAAATATTTGCAACATTTTACTAATTCATACTGGCAAAGAAAGCTGAAGAAATAGTGTAACATAAATAATGAAGTAGCAACAAGCATAAAGAGAATATATTTCATATGATAAAATTAAACAAATTTTTATTTAACAAATAGTTTTGAAATATATAAAGCAAATTATGAGAGATATAAAAAAAGAAATAGAAAAACTCAATCTACTTGAAGGTATAACAAACTTCTTTCAGTAAGTGATAGAATAATCAGACAAAACAAAAATCAATAAGGAAATATAAAGTATAAGCAATGTCAATTAAATTAACATAATCAACACATGAAAAACACCCAGGAATGCAGCATAGTTATGAAGTCCAAAGGTACATGGAACATTTACAAAAATAGAAGATATCTATGATCACAAATGAAGTGTCAACAAGTTCTAAATAAGAATTACACAATGCATGTCCTTTAATGACTAAATAATTTAAAAATAAGACTATATAAAGACAAAGCTAGAAAAACTCATGTGCCTCAAAATTAAAGAATAGCCTTCTAAATAACTCACAATCTAAATATGTTCAAACTATATTAACTGAAAATATAGTTTGCTATATAGATTGCTAAGGAAAATACTACATATGAAATATATAAGTAAGAAAATATTACATATTAAACTTGTAGGGTGCAGATAAAGTAACACTTTCATGAAAAATTCTGGGCCAGGCTTGGTGGCTCAGCCTGTAATCCCAGCATTTTGAGAGACCAACATGAGTGGATTGCCTGAGCCCATGGATTTAAGGTTAGCCCAGGCAACTTAGCGAGACCTCATCTCTACAATAAATACAAAATTAGCTGAGCATGGTAGCATGCACCTGTAGTTCTGGCTACTTGGAAGGCTGAGGTGGAAGGATCACTAGAGACCAGCCTGTCAATGCTGAGGTGGCTGTGAGTGTGCCATTGCACTCTAGCCTGGGCGATGGAGTGAGACTCCAACTAAAAAAAAAAAATTCTGGTTTTCAGGATATATATTAAAAAGAGAGAGTAGTCCAAGATGGCCACCATGAAGCAGCAGACTAGCACCTCTACCACCTAGCAAGATGAAGAGTGGGGACCCAGTCATCAATTGATGAAGATGACCTGAATACTTCTGGATGGATGATACACAGAGGTCTCTTTGAGCACACAGAGGCCAGGGAACAATGGCAGATGCAGGACTCCAGGCATCCCACACCCTGCCCTATTCCAAGCTCAGACAAAGTTGGAGGTCCTGCTCAGTGAATAAGAGAAATGAGTGATTCTAAGTTGTTTCGAGTCAGTTCATCCCCTTCCAGCTATGTGCAAGTCATTGTTCCCATGTTGGAGGAGTTTTGGTTAGGATATAGCGAGGGGTGGGGGGTAGTGGCAACTAAAGCCCAAGTGAAATGGTGGAGAACAAAACCCACCCACTGACTACTGCTGTGGCAGCCAGCTCTTAGGCAGAAAAGAAACAACCCCAGAATGCAGAGAGAATCTGACTGGCACGTTTGCCGGCAGCAACTAGTGGGGAAATAGACCAGTACCTCTTTTACTGAGTAAGGAAAAGAATAGGGACCCAGCTGCTGATACATCCTATACCAGAAGGGTCTCTTTGTACACAGAGAGACCAGAAAGCAGTGGCAGGAGCAGGAATCTGGGAACTCTATCTCCCACGATGCACAAAGCTAGAACAGAAAATGAAGCCATGCCTGGTGAAAGAGTGAAGTGAGCAGTTCTAAGATGAGTCACTTCATTCCATCCCAGCAATCAGTAACATGCAGCAGGGGCTGAAAATTTATTTGACTAGTTTAGCAGAGGAAAAGGGAAATTGCAATTACAGTATTCTACCACAGAGTGAAGCAAGCAATAAAAGTGAATGCTTCTCTCTCTCACTGAGTGATGGAATCATAAAGGAGGAAAAAGACTTGTCACAAATGAGGAAAAATAAACAGAAAAATACAGGCAACTCTCAGGACCCTAAAGAGACAGTGCCCCCCAAAACAGCCATCAGAGTACAAACAATGGAAAGCACCCAGAACAACCTGTCCCGGATAACATCCATGGAAATCAGAGATTGGATAGAAAAATGAACAGAAACTAAGAGAGAAGAGAAATGAAACTCAATGAAATCATATAGAAAGTACAAGCAAAGTTGACCAGTTTCAAAAAAGCCTACTCTGAAGTGATGAAAATAAAAAACTCCAACCTCAAAATAAATAACAAAGCACAGAAAGCACAATCAACCAAGCAGAGGAAAGAATCTCAGAGCTTGAAGACCAAAATATGGAATTAATCCAATTTGTTAAAAACATGGGGAAAAACTCAAAAGGAAGGAGCAAAACCTCCAGGAGATATGGGACTATGTCAAGAAGCCAAATCTACATTTAATTTCTATCCCTGAGGCAGAAAGAGAAATGGAGAACAACTTGGACCAAGCATTCTGTGAGGTCATCCAAGAAAGCTTTCCTTATCTTGCCAGAGATGTGAACATTTAAGCACAAGAGATTCAGAGAACCCATGCAATGTATCACATGAGAAAACGAACCCCTAGACACATAGTATTCCACCTCCACAAGTAAGCATGAAAGAAAAAATTCTAAAGACATCAAGACAGATAGGTTAGATGACCTACTGAGGAAGACCCATCAGAATTGCTCCAGACTTATATGCAGAAACACTACAAGCCAGAAAGGACGGGAATTCAATGTTTAATGTTCTTAAAGATAAGCAATTCCAACCAAGAATGTCCTTCCCAATGAAGCTAAGATTCATTAGCTATGAAAAATTAAAATCCTGGGACTTCCAGCAAGATGGCGATGGGACAGGGCAGACTGTGAGAGTCTCTGCAAAAGCCACTGTCCATAAAGACTCTCTGTGTGAGTAGGTATGTGCCAGTGGATGAGTGAAAGTTCATCTGAGGGGAGACTCGGGTTCATACACCTGGGGCTCTCCTCTGGAGATGACTGCAACTCCCCACTGCCCTGAGATTGGAGCCCACGGCACACAGGATTGTCTGCTCTTCTTGGGACTCTCCTGAGAAAAGCCTGCTGAATATAATTGATTCTCATCACCTGGTGCCTGGACCACACCATCACCTGTGACAGCAAAGCAGCTGGAGCCCTGGATCCAATCCATGGAGAAAGAAGTTCAGGGAGAGCTGGAGAGGAGCCACACCTCCAGTGAGGAAATGATGACCACAGCCATTTTCTCTATCCTGGGACCAGGAAGAGACCTGCATTGCTCCGCCCAGCTCCACCTAGCCTCCAACTTGGGACCTAATCTAATCTCATCAAACTCAGACAGACAGAAGCCCCTCACCAATGCAAAATCAGACACAGATACATCAGATCTGAGTGGGAGATTTGACAGGCAGCAAGCCAGATGAGTCCAGATCTGATCCATCCCCCTCCCACAGTAGGCCTGGGGTATCTGAACCACACTGAGAGCAACCCTATCAGCCTAAACTGAAAACAGAGGGGAGGGGCTGGAGATCAGAGCTCAAAGGAAGCTGGACTTAAAGGAATGACCTCAAAGCAAGTTGTTTTGGGGGATTTTTTTTTTTTTGGTCTATTTGTTTTACTTATTTTTGTTTGTTTTGGGTTTTTTGTTTTAGTCATTTTTTTTCTCTTTCTTTCTGTTTTTTGATAATGTTTTTGTACTTGCTTGCTTTTTGTTATTTTATTGCTTTTTTTAGACTTCCTGTCTGTGTATGGATATTTTTGAGGGAGAGTACATTAATAGGGTTTTTGTGTGTGTGTCAGTTTGTGTGTTTATATAATTGTATGTTTTAGGGTTTTTAAACTCTTTTCTGTCATTGTTTGTGTCTCTTTTCATTTGTTAGTTGGTATGTTTGTCTGTTTTCCCTCTTACTCCTCTTTCTCCACCTTCCTCTCATCCCCCCTGCCTTTTTTCATTCTTTTTCATTTATTACCTCATTTTGCTTTCAGGGTCAAACCTATACACCTACTGCATGGACAGACCGTAAGGCAGTGGGGAGAGAGTTCCAGGGGGCCCTCACATCTGTCAGTGGATACTGGGATCTGCAGATAGATTCTGAATCACAGTTCCCCCTTCAATTAAATCTCAAAACTGCAAAAAAGTACAGCTGACCACCCCCCCCCCACAGTCCAGCTTCAGAATTGAACAAAGTCAGAGGATCCACATAAAGAATAGGAGACTGAGCAAACAGAGGTAAAAACTACCCCCACCCACATCCCTGAACAACAAAATTAAAGAAGAGGAGAAAAGAGGAGGGAGGAAAATCTATACAAATGAAGAAAAACCAAAATAATATGGGATTCACACAAACCCCTGGGAGGTAAGACACTGAAAATACAGATTTCAGAACACAAACTATGAATAGCCCCCAGAATGACTGGTCTCAAGCCACAAACCCAGATATCAAGACATTAATAGAGAGAATAAATAGAATCGAGGAGAGATACGAGGAAAGGATGAAGGAGTTGATAACTGGGATAACATCAATAAAGAATATAGTGAATGAAATGAATAACAAACTGATAAGCATGTAAAGCAGAATTAGCAAAGAAGAAGAAAGAATCTCAGAGCTTGAGGACCAAAATATAGAACTAACCCAAACTGTCAAAAACACAGAAAGGAAGCTTAAAAAGACAGAGTAAAACCTTCAAGAGATAAGCGATTACTTCAAGAGGCTGAAGCTAAAATTAATTGGACTTCTTGAGGAAGAGAGACAGAGATCACCCTGTAACAAACATTTCATGAAATTATTCAAGAAAACTTCTCTCATCTCATCTGTGACATGACCATTCAAACACAAAAGACCCAGAGAACCAACCAAGGTGACAAATGAGTAGAACAACTCCTAGACACATAGTAATTTGCCTACACAAAGTAGGCATAAAAGAAAAAATCCTAAAGGCAGAAAGAGAAAAATGCCACACTACTTACAGGGGAAAACCAATTAGAATAGCAGCAGGCTTATCCACAGAAATGCTTCAGGCAAGGAGAGCTAGAAAACAATCTTCAAAGTACTCAAAGATAAGCAATTTCAACCAAGAATTACCTACACAGCTAAGCTAAGCTTCATCAATGATGGAGAATTAAAATATTTCCCAGACATTCAATTCCTAAGAGCTTATGCTGCCTCCAGACCACCTCTACAAGAAACACTTGAGAAAGCATTAAACACAGAAGAAAAAAAGAATAACAATTTCCTTCAAAGAATGCAGGAAAAAGATTGAAAACACACATGAATCAACACAAAAATCAAAAGAAAGGAAACAAACAGCAACAACAACAAACTCTATAAGAAGTTCATGAGAGGGATCAATTCTCACATTTCAATATTTAGCCTGAATGTGAATGGACTGAATGCACCACTGAAAAGACACAGAATAGCAAAATGGATAAAATATCACCAGACAACAATCTACTGCCTTCAAGAGACTCACCTCACTAGCAAGGACACTCACAGACTCAAAATAAGAGGATGGGGAACAAATTTTCAGGCAAACGGAACACAAAAGAAATGAGAAGTTGTGATCTTAATCTCAGACAAAATACCCTTTAAGCTATCAAAAATTTAAAAAGATACAGAAGGTCACTACATAATGATAAAAGGTTCAATTCATTGACAAGAAATATCCATCCTAAACATATATGTACCCAACATAGGAGTGCCAACTTTCATAAAGCAGCTTATAGGTAAACTCAAAAAAGATATTGACTCTAACACTATCATAGCTGGGGACTTTAATACTCCACTTACAACCCTAGACAGATCATCAGGACAAAAAATCAGCCATGAGATCCAGAAACTCAGTGTGACTCTTGACCAAATGGACTTAATTGATACCAGAACACTTCACCCAACGACCACAGAATATACATTCTACTCATCACCACATGGAACGTACTCTAAGATCAACCACATACTTATCCATAAATCAAACATAAAAAAATTTCAAAAGATCAAAATTTTGCCATGTACCTTCTTGGACCATAGTGGAATAAAAATAAACATCAACACCAACAAGGTTCCCCTAAAACCCACAAAGACATGGACACTAAACAGCATGATGGTAAACAACTCCTGGGTCAATGATGAAATCAAAACAGAGATTAAAAGATACCTGGAAACAAATGAAAATCAAGAAACATCTTACCAAAATCTCTGGGATGCTATGAAAGCTGTAGTGAGAAGGGAATTCATATCTCTACTAACACACATGAAGAAAATGGAAGGATCACAAATTAACAGCCTAACAAGTCACCTAAGGAAGCTGGAAAAGCAAGACCACCAGGACTCTAACTTCATCAGAAGAATCCAGATCACCAAAATAAAAGCACAAATCCGGGACATAGAAGACAAAAAGATAATTCAAAAAAATCAATGAACCCAAAAGCTGGTTCTTTGAAAGGATAAACAAGATTGCTGATCCCCTAGCTAGACTGACCAAAAAAAGAGAGAAAAAGTTCAAATAAACACAATCAGAAACACAAAAGATGAAGTCACATCTGACCCTGAAGAAATACAAAAGATCGTTAGAGACTACTATGTACACTTGTATAGAAACAAACTTGAAAACCTTAAGGAAATGGAGGACTTTCTCACATCACATAACCTGCCTAGGTTGAAACAAGAAGAAATTGATACCCTAAATAGACCAATAACAATCAAGGAAATTGACTACGTAATAAGAAAACTACCTACAAAAAAAAGCACTGGACCAGATGGCTTTCCAGCAGAATTCTACAAGACATTTAAAGAGGAGCTGATACCAATCATACTGAAAGTGTTCCAGGCAATTGCGAAAGATGGAACCCTCCCCAAATCATTTTACGAAGCAAACATCACATTGATACCCAAGCCGGGTAAAGACCTAACAAAGAAAGAGAACTACAGGCCAATATCTTTGATGAACATAGATGCTAAAATTCTCAACAAGATCCTAGAAAACCAGATTCAACAACACATCTCAAAAATCATCCATCATGACCAAGTGGGCTTCATCCCTGGGACGCAAGGCTGCTTCAACATTCGTAAAACCATACATGTAATTAAATATATCAACAGATGTCAAAACAAAAACCAAATTATTATATCATTAGATGTAGAAAAAGCTTTTGATAAAATACAGCATCCCTTCTTCATAAAAACCCTTGAACATCTAGGCATACGTGAAACATACCTCAAATTAGTAAAAGCCATCTACGAGAAACCCACAGCCAGCATACTCCTAAACAGACAAAAATTGGGACCATTTCCCCTGAAAACTGGGACAAGACAAGGATGCCCACTCTCACCCCTCCTGTTCAACATAGTTTTGGAAGTCCTGGCTAGAGCAATCAAAACAAGAAGGCAATTAGGGATTTCCAAATAGGAAAAGAGGAAGTCAAGTTATCTCTCTTCGCAGATGACATGATTGTGTACCTTGAAAACTCAAGAGAATCTGTCAAAGACCTCCTTACTCTGATAAAGGACTTTGGCAAAGTCTCAGGGTATAAAATAAATATGCAAAAGACAATTGCATCTCTTTACACCAATAATAAACAAACAGAAATCCAAATAAAAAGCACAATCCCATTCACAAAAAACACACAAAAAAATGAAATATCTTGGCATCCTCCTAACCAGAGACGTGAAAGACCCTTACAATGAAAACTACAAAACACTGCTCAAAGAAATCAAAGATGACACAAACAAGTGGAAAAATATCACATGCTCATGGATTGGAAGAATCAACATTTTGAAGATGTCCATCTTACCTAGGGCAATCTACAGATTTAATGCAATACCCATCAAATTACCAGCAACATTCTTCTCAGATTTAGAAAAAACAATACAGGAATTCATATGGAAACATGAACAACCAAGAATAGCCAGAACAATCCTCAGCAAAAAAACAAAGCAGGAGGTATCACACTACCAGACTTTAAGCTTTAGTATAAAGCTACAGTAATCAAAACAGCTTGGTATTGGTACAAGAACAAGCATATAGACCAATGGAATAGAATTGAGATTTCACAAACAAAACCTCAATTTCCCAAACAACTCATCTTTGACAAAGCCTCCACCACCTACCACTGGGGAGAGTACAATCTATTCAGTAAATGGTACTGGGAAAACTGGCTGACCACATGCAGAAGATTCAAACAAGACCCTTATCTATCCCCATACACAAAAATTAACTCTAAATGGATCAGAGACCTAAATGTAAAAGCTCAAAGCATAAGAACTTTAGAAAATGTAGGAAACACCCTTATGGAAGTTGGAACTGGCATCCAATTCCTGAGCAAAAACCGAAATGCACAGGCCATAAGAGATAAGATAGACAAGTGGGACCTCATTAAACTGACAAGCTTCTGCAAAGCCAAAGAAACCATCAAGAGAGCAGGGGGACAACTCACAGACTGGGAAAAAGTATTTACCAACTCCATGTCTGACAAAGGCCTAACATCTAGGATTTACAAAGAACTCAAATGTGCTGAAAAGAAAAACACAAACAACCCCATTACAAAGTGGGCAAAAGACATGAACAGACACTTCTCAAAAGGACACATACGAGCGGCCAAAAGATACATGAAGAAATGTTCAACCTCACTAGTCACCAAGAAAATGCAAATTAAAACTACACTGAGATACCACCTAACTCCAGTCAGAATGGCCATTATCAATAACTAAAAAAATAACAGATGCTAGAGAGGATGTGATGAAAAGGGAACACTTCTACACTGTTGGTGGGAGTGTAAACTAGGGCAGCCTCTGTGGAAATCAGTGTGGCAATTCCTAAAAGGTCTAAATATCAACCTCCCATATGACCCCGCAATCCCCTTACTGGGAATATATCCTGAAGAACTCAAATCACTCTATAAAAAAGATACCTACACACGTATGTTTATTGCAGCACTGTTCACAATAGCAAGATCATGGAACCAACCATCCTGCCCATCAAAAGAGGGTTGGATTTTTTAAATGTGGTACATATACACAATGGAATATTACGCAGCCATAAAAAGAACAAAATCATGAATTTTGCAGCAACCTGGATGGAGTTAAGAGTTTATAATACTGAGTGATCCCTCACAGAAACAAAGATCTGAGTATCACTTGCTCTCACTCATAATTGGACCTTGAACAACTATCATAATACTATAAGAAAAGGATTGACTGTGGCAGGAAACTATGGGGGGG